>NC_086285.1:64943377-65243377 GCF_963924245.1 Chroicocephalus ridibundus | reverse complement strand
TCTTTGACTCCTTGACTACACTTAACACCAGAACTTCACACCAACTATAGAAATATTATTGGAAAAGCCCCATGGGACTTCAAACTGCTGACAGCATCTCTAAGAGATATCTGTAAATTTTACACACAAACATCAAGGCAATAGTCTAATTAAAGCCAGTTACAGTTAAAGTCAGTTACAGCTGGAAACATAACACATACTACAGCCAGCTTCCTTCTACCGCATAGCACATCTTAGATAAGTAAGAACTATGCAGGGTATAAAAGATGTCCTGAAATAGTTAAAACATAGTAGCTTTAAGAACACATCCAAGTTTAAAAACGGTGAACCACACCTGTAGTTTTAATATGAATACCCATGATTTTCACTGTTACGCTAAAGAAGGTGTTTCATTTTTTACAATTTCCCCTCCTCTAGCATTTCATGAGTATACTGCCATCAGCACCTGCTTGTATAAGAATCACAGGGTAAAAGCAATAAGTGACACAGGTTCACAAAAAAAGCTGGCAAGGGAAGAACGAGGCATGGTACAGCTCCTAAGGAAGCCTACTTGCAGATTTCAAAGGAAGCATTTTTACAAAGCTTACGTTATCCCAGGATACGTTTTTTAAAACCACTAACTGTGGCTTTCTAGCACATGCTCTTCAAGATAAGTTCATTGGTTCAGGAACATCCATCTGACTGCAGGATCAAAACTCCAAATCCATTGCCCATACATATATATATATGCATATATATGATGATCACTGCCAACCTAATAAGCATTTATCCAAAAAGTTGAAGTGGCAGTACAGTGACTGTATATCCTAATCGACAGAACTGCAGCTTTAGATTAATTATTGTTTTCTCAAATGACACTTTAACATTCACATCAGTTACAAAAGAATGATAGTCACAGCTGAACTGCTGCAAAGCCAGCTGACAACAGTCTTGGACTAATCCCGTCTGTGATCCCTTTTTGTTCTTTTCAGATGTATAACTTCTCAAATCCTCCTCCTCTCCTCCAGGAAAAGGCACATAATTTCGCCTTACCTCAGACCGATTTACCACTGCATTCCTCCTACCCCCGGCTAAGTTAACCTGTGATTATCTGAACAGATTTGGTTTGCCTTCTGCACCTGCAGGCCCATATCTAGAGAAACAGCTGCTGAGGAACACCAAAACAGCATGGACACCAAAAGAGAGAAAGATGACTGAGAAAAAGACAGTTGACACGCATACAGCTGGCAGGTGCGTGTGTTTTGTTTCTTCCTGTGCGTAAGAAGCCTGGGAGGATCCTGTGACCTCTCCCCCTCTGCCTTGGAAAGCGGCATCTATTAGCAGAAAACATTACACCTTCTCCAAACATTTCATCACCTTCTTCATTAGAACAAGACACTTAAGCAATCATGGTCCCTTTGTCTGTCACTTCCAAACAATTAATAAAATGGGAAGAGGCTTACAGCAGGATGCAGAATCCTCAAGCCTAACAGCTTCCTCCCCTCCTTTCCCTTTTTAGATACTGTGACAAACTTTTACCTTGACACTCTCTTCTGCATATGTTTTCCTTTGGGACTTGCTGTTAAGCCAAATGAACACACTTATGGAGGAAAATTTAATAACTCTTAACACCCTTAACAGCAATTATGAACAAGACCGTCACAAGTTTTGCAGCAGCTTTCAAACCAAGGAGCAGCAGTCCCACATTTGGCAACAGCCACATGACATCGCATGCTGTGGGGACACCTAAGAGCATCACGTGAGCCCAGAATAACCCAACACACACTCTGAAAGCAGAGCCCAACAGTTGAGAAGGCTTCTCGGCATATAAAAGGGAAGTAGTATAAATAACTGTAAAGTTACTTGGAAAGTTAATTAAGTTCCCTTCTTGTTTAGCGATGCCTTCCTCAGCTAGAGCTGCTCACCCACCCTCCCCTCCTGCGAATTGGGATTCACACAGTTCACTCCACTAAGCTTGGATAGAGACCTTTTGCCTTACACACCAGCCAAACGCTGCAAAGTTTTAGATGGAATTTTTAAACGAGGAAGCACTACAATGCAAACAAATGGGCATTATTCGGTTCTACTCTAAATGTCCAAATCACTGCCTTATTCTATAGTTTTTCTCAAAACATTTGTAGAAAAGCAGTTTATTTTATTTTTTTAAAGATTATTAGTGAAATAGTGGCCTGGCAATACCCCAGCCTTTCCTTAAAAAAGGACATACCATAAAAAAAATGGATGTGTTTGTAAGAAGTAATCTACATGGTACACCACCACCTCATACACAGAAACATACAAAGTGAAAAAGCCCATCTGGATCTAGACGGTTCTGATGAATGATATCTTGTATGAATTATCCAGCATCAGCCCAGTTACCCTAAATCGAAATAATTTCAGTCCCACCAGACAGCTGAAGAAAAATTCCCTTCCCATTGCACTGGAAAGAGCACGAAACTTTTGTTCTTTGTTTCAAAAATAGATTTTTATATTGGGGTTTTTTTTCCTTCTTTTTCAATAGGACCAGTGTTTCAGAAAACATCAGAAAAGATAGCGTGCTCTCACAAACGTCCTATGTACTCCACTCTAGCTAATTCCTTTTCATCAACAGGCTAGTCTGAGGCAAAAAGTAGTTTCCACTGACTGAAAACAATGTTTCATCCTTCTGGACAAGCAGCACTTCATCAGAAGTAGAGATACAGACTCTGAAGGAAAATACACAGTTGTTGAGCACTGTTGTAACACGCTACAAAATATGGTGAGAAATTCTCACCCAGGTTTCAAAGCACACATTACATATGGTGGCACTTCCTCGTCCTCATCAAAACAGGGGGAACCCTTCCATCTTCCAAAGCCTTTTTAAGACCAGTCTCTCCTGTTAGTGACAGTATCCATCCTTCCCCTACAGTCCAAGGGGGAGATTTCCAAATCCGTAGGTCTAGGTTCAAAAAAGCAAAACCTAGCCAAAATGTACAATTAAGATCTTTGAATTGCAACCTGTAATGCAATACTACCTGCTTTCCCGGAAGTCATTTTATGCTCCCCTATATATTTTAAAAGGCAACTGCTGCAAATTCAACTATCCACGTGTGCTAGAAGACCTTAGGTTAAGCTTTAATTAACATTTTTAACTACACAAAACAGATATTCATAAGAATATTTTATAGGTGACAACTTGCATTGAATTGTCTATTATCATTCTCAAAAAGAGATCCCAAAATGCAAGGCTGGCTCTTTACTGAACCTTCAGGCTAGAAAGGCCCAACTGGAAAGATTTTTTATATACTTTTGGTAATATTTAAGAATTTTTAATACCATCACCCCATATTCATTTTTATTAAGTTCAAATATTGGGTTATGAAATAAGCTAAGGGGAGTCTTCCACTGCGTAAGGCTGATTTTTAAAATCCAAACGGCTGGAATCCCTACTAGGATCATCCCTTAATTTAACACCAAACACGCAGTCATCAGTCCAGACAGGGATGCAAGTGGTACTAGTAGGATTTCTCAAAGGAAAAAACCTCTTAGGTCAAGATAGAAACTTGTAAAACAATTCAAAGCAAAATTCTTGTCTCTCACTTTCTTCCTCAAACTTTTCCAGTCCCTTCCAGTTCAAAGGGCTAAGTGTTGTGCAGCACAAAAAGTAAAGGTCTCATTCCAGTCCACAGTCAGAATTTTTGTCCATATATTTTCTCTTCAGAAGGCTATTTGTTTTACAATTAGGGAGAACCAAATGGCAGTTTCAGAGAAGAAATAACATGCACATTTGCCTTTAAAAAAGACAGGGATCTTCTAAACAACTCTAGTATTGAAGTAAAGCTCCAAAGTACAGTAAAGAAACTACACAGCAATAAAAATCCATTACAGTTTAGGTAAAAGCAAAACTGATAGCCAGCACAGACATCTACAAACATACACATTTTTAAACGAGAGCTACAACCAACCAGCTTGTTGTTCTACAACAAGATGCATAAAATAGTCCCATGAGCTATCTCCCTCTGTCTGCTGGCCCATGGGATTCTCCACATACTCACAAACAATGGCAAAGCCCTTGAGCTCAAGTGAGATGAGCAACTTACAGTAAGAACTCTGACAGCAGAAAATCCCCTGTTTTAGGAGAAACCTTGTAAGGATAAAAGTAACATGTACTAAAAACTATCATACAAAATGACATATGGGACATATACAACCTCAATAATGTTCTTTCCCAGTATCAACATGTCATTTATCTCCCTAATGACTCTACTGCATTTACACAACCACTTTGATCTGACCTAAATGCAGGCTACTGCTGAAAGGATAAATCACCTTCCCTTTCCCTACACTACACTCCTGTTGCAGCAACTGAGCAAAATGAAGGAATTGATCAGTATGGACAGTTTCACAGGTTGGGTAGGAAGGATGGAGGGCGGGGGGGAAGAGACCGAGCCATCTTTAGCTACGTGATTTCCAACATCCAACTCAATGCAAGCTGGAGGGACTCACAAGTGTGAGCATCCATTCCAGCCAACTCTCATTTAGCCTGAAGCAATCACAAAACCATGGTCTAAGGACGCTGCACCAAGAACTACTACAAACACAAGGCTGCTACAACCACACCACTGGGAACTTCTGAGGCTGATGCCTGTTTCCAATCAAACCTGACTGAGCAGCTTGATTCTCTTAGATAAGGAAGTACCTACAAGTTTTGTGAAAACAGATGGCCGCATAAAGAAAACAGACTTTGTACTCTACCACTCAGTGCTATTAGCTATAGTGTGAGCTTCCAACTTGTGAGGTGCCGGAGAACTAGGAAGAGGATAAAAAGCCGGCAATGAAGGACAGAAACCCCTGATTTAGAACTTGGATCTTTTTCAATATCAAACTCAACCAAACTTAAGACAGACACATTAAAAAGCAGATTTTCTTAATATCACAGTATATGATAGGAAGGGGTGGGGGAGGGATACACATGAAACAGGTCAGAAAGATACGTTCCAAAACTTACTATAAAAAAAATAATGGAATGAATCCAAGGGTAAAAAGAAATTAGGTGAGAGATGTAGTAAACTGGGATTGTTAAGTGCTATTCAACAATCCTCAGTGTTTGCCAACGAGGTTTTTTTGTAGACTCCAATAAGCTCATTAAATATTTGACAGGATATTATGAAAACACTTGTGTCTAACTAAAACAGCAAGTTGTTTTTCCTGTAGTTCATTACAAGTGTCATTACTTCAAAATAAACCGTAATCCATCAGCATTTTATTTCCCTTGAAGATTGGAAGATGAAAGGTATTGGGGTCCAAGGTTAAGTCTCCTCATCTTGGGTGGTAAACTAGGCCCTGAGGCTCTGTGGCATTTGATAACAAAAGGAAGATTTTATTTTTTTTTAAATTTATAATCAAGTTTTTTCACACAATAAAATGCCAAGTAACAACACATAAAAATCTAAAGTTTTAGAGAACAAATTCCCACCTTTTCCCCCACTACCTTCTCCAAAAAGAGCAAATACAAGTTTTGCTTCACTAGAATACAGATAGGTTTAAACAAGATTTTTATTCCAGCACACATATACTTTATGTTCTGTACAAGAACACAAGTTTTAGCTATTAAAGCTATGTAGTAAGACACAAAGATACCCAGTTTAAATGTACAGGTAATAAATATTTTGGAAGACTCTACTCATGTGAGCCAAACAAAAGACTTTCAGTAGTCTATCCCACCAGTAGGGCCTGAAAGCAGACAATCATTTCATATTAGAAACACTTATGTAAATATTCACATAAAACAAAATACTGACCCAACCCAGAATCCTGACATACCTGTAGTAGCTTCAGAGCTATTAACCTTGATGGGTAACTGGCATTAATAATACACAGAGCAGTGCAGCAGTTTTTGACATTTTATTTGTTGCTCCTGCCACCCATAGAAATTATGCTTCATTAACATCAAAGACCCTTCATTAACTGCTTACTGTCATACCTGCTATTTACAGTCCTAACAGGTCAAACACCTTCCTCTCTCGAGTCCTAGTTTGACATTTGATGCCAGCCTACCTCTGCTAGTATAAGCAAAAGCCACCTCCTGCCTGCCTCAGGCTGTCACCCCCACCCAATACTATTCTCTCCCCTGTGGGCAGCTTACACCATCATCAATGCCAAAAAGCAGTTAATCAAACTACAAGAAAATGAAGTGCTATAAGCATGGAAAATTACTTCCATACACCAAAGGATTTAATTTCATGCCTGATATAAAAGAAAAAGAAAGAAATGTATCTTCTTGAGATGGAGAGACTTGTGCTAAAAGGTGTCATTTTCAGACATAATGACCAAATTGACATAGAAGAAACCTAGACAGTCACATTATTTATCCTCAAATAAAAAGGTTTAATCAAATTATGTTCTCAGGTTTTAATGAAAAGGAAAAATATTTGGAATAGAAACAGTATTTCAACAGTGCTTAATTAAATGCTTTACAAATATTTGCATATATCTTTGGGTTTATAGAGAATTCAGGGCTAAACTGACCAAACGCACTTCTTTTGAAGGCAGCAAATGGCACCTACCACCCTGGATAATTCGGATTAAAAAAAAAAAAGTATATCTTCTGGAGATGTTGAATAAATTTCAGCTATGTTACCTACCTTAATCACACCTGTATTTAATACTGCACAATTTAACATACATTTAAATATTGCTGATAGGTAGTGAAATGTTATTATTTCCATTCCACAAAACGGGAAGCCACATGCAAGAGATTAGATGCTCACCAAAAAAAAATAAACAAACAACCACTTTTAAGTGACCAAAGAAATGCAGTCACCTCTCCAACTGCTGCCCAGCTGTACTACCCTTAGGTCATGCATCTTCTACTTCTCCACTTGAAATTTTCTTTTACATTCACCCAGTAAATACCATTACAGCACATAAGAGAGAACGCACGCTGAAAAGTCAGAATTACAGAAGCGTAATATCTAGCAATGGTCAATATTAAGAAACAACTTTTAGCAGTATAAGATACATATGTTTTAGAAGCCAAGAACAACAGTAATAAAGAACAGTATTTTCTAATTGTCTCAAAGCAAGGACTTGCTAATTATAATCAAATGAATCAAGATCAGACAGATCCAATAAAAGCATTGTATAAAAATTGGTGCATTCAAGTCCTAACATTTACATTGAGCAAAGCTAAACCTAAAAACGCTGCTACATCAGACCCAGCATATTTAAAATTGTTTACATTCACCATCTAAAGTCTTTGGTTTTAATGCTTAGCTAGCATAATGAAAAGACAAGAAGATAACTTATCTTCCCTTCCACTTGGCACTATCAAATGAATTTCATCATGCACACGGTGTTTTAAAATTTCAGTCTGTATTTTTAAGATGGTAAAACTATCTGACCTAGCATTTATGGTACCTTTGTTCTAATTCAGATATTAAAAGATTGGCCGTGTTGCACCAGATGCAACAGCAGAACGCTGATGTGGCATGAAAGGAAAGCCACAGTCTTATCTCAGAAAGATTAATACTCTCTGTAGCAACAAAAACACATCTTATATCTCCTCTGTAGCATCTTACATTACTGACTGATAAAAAAAGAAACAGATTGGTTTTTTTCTAACCCTTTGAGAACACTCCCATACACAGATGTTTTGCATATACTGGTGATTTTCAATCAAGAAAGTTTAGGCCTGGCTGCACCCACCCAAAAATCAAGCGAACTGCAATAAAAGAAAATAACTTGCTGTCATAAAACAGAGGAAGTAGAGCATTTCAATCGTTTCCTGTTGAGAAAAGAAAAATCTTCTTGAAGTACAGGGGAGCAAACTATTAGCCCAATTTAACCTAGAAAACTGGGAGGCCATATCTATTAGCCATTTAAGAATTTAAAAGTCGACCAACATCCTGTCTTATCAAGACAAAGCCATTGTTAAACTATGGAAAATCTCTCTCATTTAATCCTTTGCTCTTTTGAAAGTTAAAGTTACATCACCTCATTTATATTTGTGAAGCCTTATACATTAAAAAGCCTACAGTATTAAAAGCATTTATGGTGCCAATATTATATGTATGGCATCTAGTAATTTAAAAATGCCTTGCCGCGGCTCTGATTCCCATTAGAATTCCTCCTAGCAGGCAGGAAACGATCCCTTCACTACCTGAGTTTTGCACCAACCTAACAGCGAACCGCCAAACTTTTTAAAAAAAAATAATAAAATAAAAAAAACGTCCAAGTAGTTATGCCATTTTTCAGAGAGCCCCGAGACTCGCGAAGGGGATGCTCAGCTCTTCGCGGCGGAGCTCACAGCACGGGACACGGCTCTGAAACAAGGGAGCCGAGCATGGTCTCTTGCACCTCCCCGGCTCCCTGTTCCCTCCTCATCCTCCTCCTCCTCCTCCCGGCATGGCTGCTCCCCGCGTAGAGCTCCGGAGGAAGGGCCGTTCCCTGCCGGCGGCAACGTGGCTGCGAGACACACGCCGGAGCCAGGCACGGCTGCACCACCCACACCGACCGCCGCGGAGGGGAAGCGGGGCTCAGGGACGGGAGAAGGCCCCTGTTACACGCCGCCTCGCCAGCGCCTGCCATAGCTGGGAGCTGAGGAGAAAGCGGTGCGGCCTTCCCCCCGACCCCGCGCCGGCAGCGAGAGGATGGCGCGCGCCGGTCGCACCGGCGGCAGGGCCCCAGTGGGTACCCGCTCCCCGCCGCGCACCGGGGCCGGGCCGGGCGCACGCCGGACGCCTCGCAGAGCGGGCAGGGCGCAGGGCCCGGCCCAGGCGCTGCGGAAGAAGCGCGAAAACCGCGTCCCAGGGCGGGCTCCCCGGGCCTCTCGCCGCCCCCCGCCCCGCACTCACCCGGGCGCGATGACCTGTCCGGGCCGCGCACACAGCTCCCGCACCACGCCGGGCCGCTCCGCTTTCAGCTTGCGCTCGGGGCCGGCCCGCTGCGGCCGGGTGCTGGCGCCGCTGGCGGCGGGCGGCGGGGCAGAGGGGCCAGCGGTGGGGCGCGGGACCGGCGGCAGCGGGGCGCACAGCGCCAGCACCGACCCGATCTGCACCGCCGTCCCCACCGACACCTTCCACTCCAGCAGCCGCAGCGGCCGCGGGCCCGGCGCCCGGATCTCCGTGATCAACCCCGCCGGGCCCTCCGCGCCGGGCCCGCCGCCCCTCTCCGCCGGCCCCTCCATCGTCCCGGCCGGGGGGAGGCGGTCGCTATGGCAACGCCGCCGGCCCGGCAGTGGGGCCGGGGCCGGAGCCGGCGGGGGGGGGGGGGGGGGGGGGGGGGAAGGGGGGGGTAATTGGGGGCTCCCCAGCAGTCACCGGCGGCACCAACAGCCAGCGAGGTCACGGCCTCTCTGCGCATGCGCCGGACCCCGGGCGTCCGGCCGTGATTAAAGGCACAGGCGCACCTAGCTCGAACCGCGGGGGCGGGGCCTGGGCGCGGACGGTGGCGGCAGGCGGGGAGCGGGGCGGACTACAAGCCCCAGCATGCCCCGCGCGTCCCGCCCCCGACAGGCCGCGCAGGGGCGGGAACGCGCGGGGTATGCTGGGGCTTGTAGTCCATCCCGCTCCGGCCGGGAAGCGGGAAACTTCACCCGGGACTGCAATACGACCTCAGCATCTCTGGTGCTTGTGTAGCAAGGACACATAATCTTCGTTCTCCGTTGGCACTCCCAGGCTTAACGTGTCTGGACCTAGGAGCTCCAGAGCTGGAGCCAGGATTTTGGCAGGGAGAAGCCTGACAGCATGCCGTCCGCGCGCAGTCTCTATATAACAGCAGGTTCTCCCAAGGTTTTTCCTCCCAATATGTCAGTAGTGATACCCTCAAACAAGAACAGTGTGGGACAGTGGGGAATTTGGCCTGCAAGACGTTGCTGTGAACTTCATGACAAGATTGGGTTGTGGGGCGGCTACCATCACCAGCAACTAGCGAAAGGGAAACTCTTGAATGAAAGTTGCCATGCACCTTTTATCAGCTCCCTGTACACAGCCATAATCATAGAATCTTATCATGGTTTGGGTTGGATGGGACCTTAAAGATCATCTAGTTCCAACCCCCCTGCCCTGGGCAGGGACACCTCCCACTAGACCAGGCTGCTCAAAGCCCCGTCCAACCAGGTCTTGATCACTTCCAGGGATGGGGCATCCACAGCTTCCCTGGGCAACCTGTTCCAGTGCCTCACCACCCTCACCGCAAGGAATTTCTTCCCAATAGCCAATCTAAATCTACCCTCCTTCAGTTTGAAACCGTTACCCCTCGTCCTATCACTACATTCCCTGATGAAGAGTCCCTCCCCATCCTTCCTGTAGGCCCCCGTTAGGTACTGGAAGGCTGCTATAAGGTCTCCCCGGAGCCTTCTCTTCTCCAGGCTGAACAGCCCCAACTCTCTCAGCCTGTCCTCATAGCAGAGGTGCTCCAGCCTTCAGATCATCTTCGTGGCCCTCCTCTGGACTCAGTCCAACAGGTCCACGTCCTTCCTATGTTTGGGGCCCCTGAGCTGGATGTAGCATGATCACACATAGACTTATTAATATTCTTATATTTTTATTATTTTACTATTAATATTTCATTACAGTAGTTTAGTTTCTTTTCATTCATGAGTCCATGCACATGCATGATCGCATGTGTTTTCTAGATCCCTTTCTTGTACAATGAACTGAAGGGAGTTGCTTTTTGGGAAGCCTCAAGGTTACATAGTAAAGGAGGCTGTTGGCTGTATAGTCCTCCACTCATTTACTAGAGAAGTTGGAAGGTTTGTTATGAATAACGTACATAAGGAACTGCAAGAGGTGTTTGGACACTGCTCAGCAGAATGGTGTTTGTTCATTCTCTTTCTGCTCCAGAGTTCTTGTCCAACACCAGTGTCTTCAGCCACAGTTTTTAGAGGGTGTTTGTGTACATACTCTGTCCTGGGCTGTGTGAGGAGGGGGTAATACTGCCTTGCCCATATTGGAGGGATTTGCTTATAAGAAATTTTGTTATTATAATGTCCTGGTTTGAGGTAAAACAGAACCAATTTTCTTTTCAGTCATTTTGCTTTTCAGTTAAGTCTCATCTAAACTAACTGCACTCTCTGAAATTAATGGCATATTTTTCATACAGTGTCCACTTTCAGAGTGTTAAGGCTTGATGTTTATAGTGAATACCAAGGGATGGTACGCAGAGAGTCTCCTGCTTACACTTATTGCTATAACAACCAAGGTCAGCTAACTTTGTTCTTTGCCCCTCTTGGAGGGTTGGAAGCAGAAAAGTGTAGCAGGGTCTCACCTGCAGGGACCAACAGAGTATTCCATCCCAGCTGTATCACGCTCAGTATAAAAGCTGAGGGATCAAAGGGCTCAGCCTCTTTCTTCAATGGCCGATGTCCAAGGAGGACTCTGTCTGTTCGTCTACCTTTAATCCCAATCCATGCGTTCCTGAATCCAGATCTGGAATCCAGTTCCCATCTGTAGCTGAGTCAAGCCTGTGACTTTCCCAGTGCCTGCTGGTGATGTGATTGTCACCCTGGGAGCTTGATGCTGGTTTTGTATATATTGTATATATTTCATTATTTTCTTATTAATAGTCTTATCTTTTTATTATTTTATTATTAATATTTCATTAAAGTAATTTAGTTTCTTTTCATTCATAAGTCTCTCTCATTTGCTCTCCTCTCCTCTGAAGGGAGATGCTCTCCCTACTCTGAAGGGGAGAGAGGTAAAAGAGAGCATCTGCTGTTCATTTTAGTCGCCAGCCCAGCCCAAACCACGACAATTAACAGAGTTTGAACAGTGGGAAATAAGTAGAGAATAAGGCCACACACTGAACACTGCATTTAAAACTGAATACTGAACATAAGGTAGGTGAGCCCCAGTTGTTCTTCGTATTTTGACTAGCAGCCTTAATTCTTATGTTCCCTAGTGTGTATTATTCTTAATAATATTCTTTTAATGTTGTCATGTGCATGCAGTAAAGTTACATCATAAAAGGTGAGTCGTTTCCTTTTTGCATACTATTCCTTCCTTTACAAGGCTGCACAGTTCTCACTGGGGAGACTGGTAGTATCTCTCTATGTTGCTCTCTGCTTTTTCTTAATCTGAAATAAAAATAATCAGCACTGAAGAAACATGTCCATGTTCTTTTGCACATGAAAACTGAAGTTAACACCACCAGTGACCACCGAGGAGGTGTCACGGTTTAGCCCAAACCAGCATCTAGAACCGTGCAGCCATTCACTCACCTCCCCCCAACCCCAGTAGGGTAGGGAGAAGAGGAAGGAGAAAAAACCCCGTGAGTTGAGATAAAGACAGTTTAATAGAAATGTAATGGAAGACAAAATAATAATAATAATAATAATAATAATAATAATAATAATAATATAAAATAGTAATAATGGTAAATCTTTTACAAAATAAAGTAATGCAACACAAGTTGCTTTCATCACCTGCTGTGATCATCATGTGATCATCACGTGTGATCATCACTCCCAGCCTGTCTCAAGCAGCGATCAGGGATTCCTGTCCCCTGGCCAACCGCCATATATATACACTGAGCATGATGTCTATGGTATGGAATATCCTTTGGCCAGCTTGTCCTGTCTATGCTCCTTCTTAGCTTCTATGGGAAGCTGAAAAAGTCCTTGACTTAATAAACTAAAACAATATGTGCTATCAACATTATTCTTGTATTAAATTCAAAACTCAACAGCAGCTACTAGGAAGAAAATTGACTCTATCCCAGGACATGAGGCCACCGTGGAGCTCCACCAGGAAGTGCTGACTTGCAGAACTTCTCCTCAACTCTCATCTGACCAGTGTTTTTAGCTCGCACCCAGGCTTTTTTGTTTTTGAGGGTGGATTGACGATGTTCTGCTCAGGTGCAGCAGGCTGAGGCCTGTCTCAAGAGCGTAAAGAAAAAAAGGTAGCCTCAAAGAGCAGGAAAATTCATCAGGAATGAATTTTTATATAGATAAAACTTTTACAGACTTCCAAGTCTAGCAAAACCCTGTTCCATCAAGAGTGGTAGTCATGATAGTCAAGGAAAGTCTTCTGGAGATCATCTAGTCCCAACTCCCCAGCTCAAAGCAGGGCAACTAGCAGGTTGCTCAGGGCCGTGTTCAGTTGGGTTTTGAATATCTCCAAGGATGGAGACTCTACGGCCTCTCCTCTCTGAGCCACTTGTGCCAGTATTCAACCAACCTTACAGTGAAAAAAGCTTTTTCTTGTGTTTAGGTGGAATTTCCTGCATTTCAATTTGTGCCCGTTGCCTGTTGTGCCTTCACAGGGCACCACTGACTCTGTCTTCTTTATCAACAATCACCCACCCCCATCAGATGTTCATACACTTTGGTAAAATCCCTCTGGAGCCTTCTTTTCTCCAGGCTGAACAGTTCCAGCTCTCTCAGCCTCTTTTTGTGTGACAGATGCTCCAAGCCCTTTAATAACGTTTGTGTCTCTTTGTGCGCTTGCTCCAGTATGTCTGTGCCTCTCTTGTACTGGACCCAGCACACCCCAAAGTAGTGTCACTGGTGATGAGTACATGGGAAGGAGCACTTCCCTCAAACCTATTGGCAGTGCTCTTCCTAATGCATGATGGGATGCTGTTGTCTTCTTCACTGTAAGGGTTACATTTGTTTGTTCGTGGTGAGCTTGGTGTCCACCAGGGTCCCAAGGGCCTTTACTGCAGAGCTCCTTTTCAAACATCTGGCCCCCAGCCTGTCCTGATGCCTGGGGTTGCTGCTCCCCAGGGGTAGGACTTGGTATTTTCTGTTCTTGAACTTCATGAGGTCCCTTTCTCCCCTTTTTTCCAGGCTGCCAAAGTCCCTCTGGATGGCAACACAACCATTTGGCCTATCATCCACTCCTCCCAGCTTTTTATCACCTGCAAACTTGCTGAGCGTGCACTCTGCCTCATTGTCAAGGTCATTAATGAAGATGATAAACAGTATTGGCACCACTATTCACCCCTGGGCAAACCACTAGTGAGCAGGTAACTAGTGACAGGACTCTCCTAGCATAACATGAAGCACCAAGGACTGGTGTTACATTCATACTATATCTTCTTTTTTTTCATACAATATCTTCTTTTTTTCATACAATATCTTCTTTTTTTTTTTTTTTTACATTTCTGCTATAAGAAATAACCTCTTTAAGGAAACCAGAAAAGACTGCAGATTTTCTCTAGATTCCCTGAGTGTAATCTTGCCCTGTGTTTGAAGATGAGCTCAGTTAAACAAACTGTATTTGTTGGTACTGAATGTCCCCTTATTGTATGTGGAGATCATAGTCTTGGCAGCAGAGCAGAACCATGTCATAAAAATGATGCAGCTTTGTTTGCCCTGCAAATATCTCAAACTGATCATTACTGTGTTTTCCTTTGGCCTGCTAATCTCCCTCATCGAAAGATGTACATTTAAGGTCATGCAGCTTTACTGAACACCTGCCATTTTCTTGAAAGCTGGCCCACCACACAGCTTTTATATATTTCAACATCACACCTGTCCTACCAGACCTCCTTGGGCAGACAAGGATAGACAATATTTGATCCCTCACCGGCAGGTTTGATGCATGTAAGGACTGAGTGACTGAAGTCTGACACTGCACGGCCACACAGGGCTAGAATTGGCAATGTTGCAGGTAAGGGATGAAATAAGAAGACCCCACCTCATCTTACCAACCCTGATATGTTAACTCTTATCTCTGGAACAAACCGAAGGTGTGCTGCAGCTTCTACAGTACTGCTGATCTCAGAAAGCCTCTGCAGCCCCTCCTTCCGCAGAAACTATTTTGTGATTTTCTCTGCACCTGTAATGAAACGCTCAGCTGGGAGAATAACAACAGAAAACTACATAACTGGTATTATTGTTTCTGGTTACTTTGATTGCAGTAAGACAAAGCTTTACAAAATAATTGCACCGATCAGTCCTAGGTAGGTGCAAGGGAAAATCCCTGAGACGGTGTGTGATGAGAACATTAAGGGAAGAATCTGTAATTCTCTTTAGTAAGTATAATTCTATGGAACACACTGTGTTAAAATGCTTGACTTCATGTCTGGTTACACCAGATGGCTTCCATCAAGAGGCAGATGTTTTCCCCAGTCTTCCCCTCAAAAAGGACATCAGACTTTAACCACGCCTTTGTATTTGAATACGTAGCATGAACAAAAGCATATGCTGTAGATATCAGCTTCATGTAACTGTCGAGTGAAAGCACTGGGGTGGTAGATATAGCTTTGTGGGGAAGCACTTCTTGAAAGTGATAGATTTAAAAAAATACATGCGTTCAGTACGGTTGAATTCTAAGAAGATAAAGGAGATAATCTGCAGTTTATTTACTTAAGGTTGAAACATGCTGTGCTAAAACTTCTCTTAAAATAAAAGACCTGTTACCCTGCTTTGGGTGTTCTAGCTTTAATGAAAATTCAAAATGCGTTATATAATGCCTCTTAAAGGTGACTGGGCTGAGTATTTTTCTATTCAGACTGACGACTTTGATGCTGCAAGCTGTTCACAGCATACTTAATCCACAGTAATAACTGTTCCATAGCAATTTTCGTGAGGCCAAAGAGCACAAGGTGGCCAGCCTCCCACAATCTACGAGCAGCTTACAGAAATCTGCAAATGGGCAAGAGCCACAGAGCACACGCTATGTACCTCACCGTTCCCAGGAGAGCCGTGGGGTGGTTTGCAGCTCACCAGCCACCCATGGACCCTGCTCCAGCCCAAAGCCCAGGCATGCAGCTGCGGTGCAGGGTGGCTGGGCAAAGTCACTCTGGGCTTTCCCCTGTGGCTGGGGATTTGAATGAACCAGCCGGCCTGGTGCTAGACAGCCCCGTTGCCAATTACATGATGCAATGCTATTATGAGAGCTGTATCTGAACTACTCAGAAGTGAGGCAAAAGTTGTTCAAGAGTCACAGATTGACCAGTCCCCATGGCAGGGAGTTTATAGCTATTTATATATAATTCCTCAGTGCAAGAAGTCTGCAAGGCGGTATCACATTTAAACATTAGAACAAAATATGGAGATATTCAAAAGGTCTCACAGCTCATCCATGCCCAGACACCTCATTGGGTCCAGTGTGATAACCAGTGGCAGATTTCACCTGGGGAAGTGAAGTAACCTCATCCTGTCTTTTTAGTGTTTCCAGTAGGAAGGGAAGCTTTACCCTGCTCAAAAGCCGACGGGACTTGCCATCAGAAACTAGAGCAGATTTTGCTGTACGTGAGTGCCCCAAGTAAAAGAGGTTTGGGTAGTTTCCATTGTGGCAATCTTTTCCTGTTTCTAGACTCTTGAATTCTCAGCCAAGGACCTTCTGCCACGGTTTCTGCTGGCTTTTACAGGAGCAACTCAGGGAATGACTTTAACACATGGAATACAATAAAATGCGTATCTGGGGCTTAATCCCACTCACACTGAACTATCTCAAATGTTGTCAGTTGCCTTCAAAAGGAGATGATGCAAAGCCTTAGCACCACAATAACCAATTAGAAGGCAGTTTAAATTGTGTTGTCATCAGCTTTTACATCACCTGGCTCTTTGTGTTTGAAAATGCAATTCTCATGCTCTGTTCAGATTGGATCTTTTTTCTGGCAAATACCTTTGGCAAAACTCTGTGCTCTTCAGTGGAAATAGAGCAGAGACTGATTTAGCTTCTCAATTTTTGTTTTTCTTGGGCAACCCAAAAGAAAAGGATATAAAAAATAAAGCATCTGTGAAAGTTAGTTACATTTTCCCCGCTGCTCCTTCTCTACAAGTGGGGTTAGTTTTACACCGATGGATCTGCACAGGTGTATTTTGAGCAGCGCAAACACTGCCAGATGGGTATTTTTCTGTATAACTGGCTCATACCAGCTCATCTGTACAAGAGGTTATCACGTACACACCTACCTGACTGAGGCTACCCATACATACCCCAGCATAGACGCATCCTTCTGGCCCTGCCCTTGAAAGCCCTACAGGTAGCTGACCTGACTCATAAAGTAAACCATTATTTACCTTGTTGAGGCTACTCCCACGGTGCCTTCACAGTCACAGTTCACATTGTGAAACCCACATAGTTTTGAAATGCATGACTCGGAAGCATGAATCAACACTTCCTCCTTTCTTAGCAGGGATGTGTACAACTTGACATCCCTTCCCTCCTCTGCAGAAGGAGCACACGTCTAAACATTTTCATTTTAGAAGAGAAGCTGATGACAGAGATTCCTGTGCTGTCACAACAGAAGTTCATTCAGGCTCTAGACTGGGCCATCGACTAGACAGGATGGGCAATTTTTGTAACTGAAGCTGTTTGTGACTGCGCAACTTTAGAGCGGTGATTTCCAGCCTGTGCTCTGCAGGATCTTGCGGCTGTCGAATCTATGGACGATGATTAAGAAGGAAAATTTGCTGCCTAAGTAATCTACAGATATGAAACTTTTTTCCCTCACCTCCACCGGAAAATAGACATGAAAATCAGCAAACAGCCAAAAAGCCCTGCCATAATGAACTGTGCTCTTCTTTATCGGACTTGTGCGAAAAGTTTGTTCAGACCAAAACTTTCTACCCTTCCCTACCCTTTTACCCTTCCCACTGCCAGGAGTCTCCAGCCCAAGAAAAAAATGGGGGTGTTGGGCTCCCCTTTGGCGACAGGGCGGATGGGGGTTAACACGCGCTGCCTGCGCCAGGTGGCAGAGCCGGACTGCTCCCCCAGACTGGGAGAACATACGTGTTTCTCTATAGTCTCCTTCAAGCAGAGTACCGCCGAGTGGTTCATAAGGAGATATGGTGTTGCAAATACTGAGTGCGACAACTCTTATTTAAACAAGGGGGTAAAAAATTTATCTATTTAGAGCAACGGGGAAAACCCCACTCAATTGGGAAATGAAAAGTATGTTGTTTCATCTGCACAGGCAAAATGTAACAGGTAAGATTCGAAGTTCAGAAGAGGAATTAAGGTAATACTTCCCTGCTTATGTTGGATTGGGAAAAGTTCAGAAAACCAAGCAGGATTGCAAGGGGGAAAGGAAGAAGCTGTCAGCAGTGATTTTTAATCAAAGAGAAAAATCATAGCACTGTGAAGAAGATAAGCAGAATCAAAAGTGATCAAGAACGGAGCGGCTGATAGAAGTGACAACAAAAAAAATCATTTGCTCTGGTGCCTTGCTGAGGAAAGATGTGCCTGCAGACAGAAGTCATTAGGAGATGAACAGGGTGAAGGAAGCACCATTTTTTTTTTTCAAAGCAGGGATGAAAACAAGAACATCTGAAGCAGAAGGGGGAAGATGGTACAATCACACAAATGATCGAAGAAAACATACTGTATACTGTTTTAGCATGAGACAAGCATGGTAGCTTCATAAGATGATCTTACAAACCATAAATTATGGCAGTAGCATTAGTTGTGAGCGTCTGAACTGGTGAAAGTGGAGTTCCACATCCATTACTAAGAAACCCATAATCATACATTGAGCCATACAGAAACAACGTGGGTGTCTGCACAAACTGAGAGATAAATCCTTTTTCCCCTTTTACTTTATCTGAAAACCTGCTGTATGGACAGTGCTGATGTTTTTCTTTCCCATTATTTCAGGAATATTTTGGGGGAGAAACATTTTTATGTTCTGTTCTCATGAAGGCAAAATTTGAACTCACCCTGATCCTGCTGATGGGCAGTTTTAAAGCAAAGGAGAGAAGTTCTTAATGACGATCCATGAAGGAGCCTCAACCAGCATCCTCTCTGCTCCGGGTGCCAGCTTCTTATAGCTGTGGATTCATCGCAGAGGTGGAGAGGCCCACTCTCAATGAGCACAGTCCTAGCACATGAAGTTGTTTACAAGAACAGTCCCCTGAAGGAGATACAGTAAGAACTAAGAAGCCACAGTGTATTGGGGTACTTCACCACTGGTTTTTGTACAAATGTTTGTATTGTATGCATCTCAGTTTGACAAAAATGCTTCTGCCTTTGAAACGCAAGTGAATAGGGTATGTGTCTGGGGAGGCAATGTTCAGTAATGCACATTTTTATAGTAGCAAAGTTATAGTCTAGTAGAAAAACAGGCTTCAGGTGTGTGATAACACAAATCAGAACCATCCTCACACTGAACTCAACTATGGTCAAGACTTTCTGGTAAACATTTTACTTTTCGACTGCATATTTTGCACTATATTTGCATGACATCTCCTTTTCTCTCTTTCCCTTGTTGGCTGACTTTATGCCCCTTTGGCTTGTCCCTTTTTTTCTTTTTAAGCCTGGTGGTGATTCACTGGAAAAAAATCCGTTTAGCCAGTGAGCAGGAATTTATGACCTATTTACAAGTGAACTTCACTATACTTTTTCATAGGCCAAAGTCAACCCCCAGAGTACCCCCCAGGCTGCCTTTTAGAAACCATGTCAAGCTCCCAGTGATTCCCAAGGACTTCAGCCTGTCTGCGCTTACCTCACCTGGCCTGCCCTGTCATGGATGCTATTCGCTATTTGCTCACCCAGAATATTTTCTCTTAAAAGAACCTATATTCTTGGGGATGGACTGCCTGTTTTCTGAAAGGTCTCTAGAAGATACTACATTGCAGGAGGAATAATGAGAAATAATGGCATTTGAGGTTCTATTCTCTGCTTTCTGGGGTAACACCCATCACAACGCTTCGTCCTTCAGATGTTGCTAACTCTGCTGCAAAGCCTCTGCATTTCAGAGAGGATAACCCCATATCGAAGAGCTGGACAACCTAATGTTTTCCTAACATTCACCACAGGATGGCAGTGCAAGATTTTAATTTTCAGCCTCTGTTTTTATTGCATGTGTACGTGCCTTGTGCGTGTGACAGCGTAGTTAGACAGAAAATTAAAACCAGTAGCGCTTTTTTCCATTTTGAAAACAAAGATATACCAGTTTCCTTTCAAACTGAGCTGGATTATGAAAATTCAGAACCAATAAGAAAACAATGCTGCTGCTGCTGCACAAGAGGCGTTGCCATAATGCCACATTTCAGAAATGCACCTCAGCTTTGTTCCTATGCTGACTATGTACATATTGAATTTACACCTTTTTTTTTTTTCTTTTCCCCCAGTATACAACTTCTATGGCAAAGATCATTTAGATGTCATATTGTAAGTGGCTTTTGAATTCAGGGAGCTAGCGTCCTAAAACTGCATCTTTGGCCTGTGTGCTGAGGCACACTCCCTGCCGGGGTGGTCCCAAAGCACGTTCTGCCGACAGAACTGCGAGCGGTTGCCAGAAGCTTAGTTCAGCTTTCCTCCTCTGTCTCCAGCTTCACATTCCCATTTTCTTTTTGCGAGGCAAATCAGGGAATTTGGTTTGTCTGAAAATGTACCTGACAAAATGAAACCATTTTAAACCTGATTAGTTCCCCTGTCTGGCTTGTAGCTTGGGTCCCAGGACCAGCAAGAGGAGGCAGCAGGGAGCCCAGGGTCATCGAGGGTGGTGAGACACTGGAACAGGTTGCCCAGAGAGGTGTCGGAGGCCCCTTCCCTGGAGACATTCAAGGCCAGGCTTGATGAGGCTCTGAGCAACCTCGTCTCGTTGAAGATGTCCCTGCTGACTGCAGGGGGGTCGGACTAGATCACCTTTAGAGGTCCCTTCCAACCCGACACATTCTATGATTCTATGAAAACTTGCAGGCCTGGGCTCCGCTGGCTTGCCATCGCAGGTGCTATTTTCTGGTGTGGCGTTCACAGCTGATGGCATAGCTTGCCCGTGACACTTTTGTCAGAATGCAAGACGGTAAAGTACAGCTGGGGCTATAGTAATGCCAAGGGCAATGCCCGATTTAAACAACGCGTCCTGCTTTGAACTGCTGCTGAAACACACCCATACGCTCAACTTCTTACTGATACATATATCCATGCTAGTGAATTGCACTGAGCTAAAGCTCTACAAAAAGACTATGCAGGTGAGCTCCAGGAGACTGAATGTTGTATTGACAACTATCATAATTTCACAGCTTGTTTGTCACTAAAAAACTTCACAGTTCAATAGAAGAGCTGAAAATAGGAACTCTCTGGCTTAAGAGCACAAAGGTACGTTTAATTTGTAAATTCATCATCTTTAGGGTAATGCTTTGAATGCTGGGGACCTGCCCTATGATTTTTAATCCTTGGGACTGGCAGCCCCGTGGTTTCTTCCTTTCCACATCATCCCAGTGGCTGAGCGAGAAGGGGTGTTAGGGTCATGGTTTGAGTGCAGACAGGTGAAGTCTGGGCGCTCTCAGCTCTGGACTCCGCTGTTCCCGTTCTCATCGAGCAAAAGCTCCAAGAGGTAAAACCAAGGCACGGGCAACGTTCACCTGTTTGCTCTGACTGCTGCTGAGGACAGATAGTTTGATAAACAAAAGCTAAAAGGTTCTTCAAGTGGCAGCTATCTATCTGTGTTGCTACTTTTTTAAAGCTTATGTACATGTGTTTAGTAGTCCCAGTAGTCCACTGACAGATAAACAAAACATACAGTTCAGCAGTGCTGCTCGAGGTGTAGTAAAGGCTCCACACAAATGCAGCAGAGCAGCACTTACTTCTGCTTTCTGCCCTTCCCGATAAAGGGCAGTTTTATATTTCAGAAGGTTTTTGGGATGACTGATATGATCTGATACAGAACCAGCCTGTATGCAGGGGGAGTCTACCGTGGAAGACTTAATGGAGGAAAAATGCATTTTCCATAGTTAATAGTACCCAGCAGTCTTAGCTATATCTGAGAGAAGTGCTATTCTTACATGGAGTGTCAGTCTTACACTTCAGGCTGTATCAGTAACGTTTCTGAAATCTGGTATTTTTCTTTGCAGGGTAACTTCAGGAAAATCTCCTTTTTGTCTAAAAAGAATAATATTTTTCTTTTTTTTCCAGACATACCTTTCTCTCCATGTCTTCTAATGGTGTAGCAATAACTGAAAAGTGGACAGAAATGCCTATTTAGTATGAGATGTGGCTACATTCTACATTGTCTAAATAGAACTGAGAAACATTTACTTCTTCACTCTAAACTATACAAAAGCTTTTCCCTTCTTTTTGAGACGTGATAGAATTTAGGTTTTCTTCTTTCATGCATAGAAAAGAGTAACACACAGTCATAAAGAGTACATATGTGTGTGCAACTACAGTAACACTTCGAAAATAAACCTTTAGTGCTACAGCTAATATTCTCATATGTTTCAAGATGCAGTATCCCAAAACAGAGATGCTGCAAGTTCAGAACTGCACAGACCCCAAGAATGTCACACAGCCTGTAAGGAATTAAGCTTCACAAAAAACCCGTGGCAGAGGGAAGTATTTTGATTCCCGATGGTGATGATATGATATATATTTCCATAGCAGCCAGCAGCAGGGCCGGCTGCAGCTGCAGTGCAAGGGGGGAAGCAAGGAGACGTCCTGCAGCATGTGACCCGCAGTGCGAACACCCACCACCGTGGGCTGGTGTGGGGTGCTGCGTGGCGGGGTAGGGGCAGCAGGAGAATGGGACAGCCTCCTTGTAAATCACTGTTAGGACGGGGGTCCCGCTAGGCTTATGGTCTTACAAGCCCATGCAGAAGTGGTTATTATTCTTCTGGAGAGTTTGCAATAGGAAAGGGACCAGACCAGTAGTGGGGAGATGGGGTCTGCAGCGTAGTTATCAGGACTACGGATGAGCCAACAACATCTGAGCCCCCCAGGTCAGAAGGGTGCAGACACTGAGCAGCGGTGATGGAGGCAGACCATGACCATGGGCAAAGATTACCTGTTGCCTCTAATGCCTTTAATCACTCGAGCTGGAGCCCATCTGTCCCCCTTTGGAAGGTGCCATTTTTCATGGCTCTCTCCAAACACTTTCCTTTGGCAGGGGCAGTCTGGGGCTGAAGAAGGGAGGGCAAGATATGGTTAAAACCAGAACTGAAAATGTGCAAAGGGAAGAGGAGTATGGGAACGCGGAAGAAAGAAAAGGGAGGAGGGCAGGAAACACATAGGGCGCAAAGACTTAAGATACCGGTGGAGGACCTGTAGTGCTGGGAGAGGTGTTTTGAAGAGCAACAAAAATCAAGAACAACAGACCAAGTGGTATTGCGTGTACACAAGCACATGTCCACACACATGTCAGAACTGACAGAAAATGGGTATTAGGAGGAGGGATGCTACCTCACATAGTAAGAGGCAGGGTTAAGGCATCTGTGGCTGGTTACAAGGTGGCCCCAAATGCCTCCTGCCCTGCACCCAGTTGAGTTGCTGTGGGGACCCTGAGGCTCTGGAGGTGCCCACAGCTGCTCTCCTGGAGCATCCTTCAGCTGCAGCAACAATGTGGATCGGCAGGGCGGGCGGGCGGCCACTGGCGAGGCTCTTCATGGCCGCTGGCAAGCAGGGAAGTTGAGCCGTGTATCTGTGGGAGCCGGGCAGAGATGAGAATAAACCCCAGATTTCCTGCGCCTCAGCTCTATCCACGAGGCCGTTGCTTTCCCCACGCACTAATCTGACATTACAGAACGTATGGCGACGCAAAGCCACAAAGAAACTAAATTAAGAGAGTAGTGGGCGTATGACTTGCATGCAATGTTTCCCTTTCACTGCAAATTTCTCATTTACTGTTATTTTTGCATAGGCCCGTGTGACTGAATTCCCATAAAGTGGTCTCCCACACCTCAGGCAGTTATTAGAGCACGAGGCAGTCACTGGGACGATCTGTGCCTGGAAATTAGAGAGAGACAGACACAGACCAGGCATCTGAGAAAGAGACTGCAGTGCAGGAAGGGATATATGAACCACTCTGGCACAATTCAGTTGTTAGGCAAATCATTAAAGCTAAAAAGGAGGAAAAATGAACTGCTTCCCCGGCTGTATATATAAGCTGGGCATTTGTGGAGAGTGAGCAAGTGGAGTGGTTATCAACAATAAAGGAGTAATAAAAAGATAAGATCTTTGCATTCCAATTAAAAGAAAAATCATTGCAACAGGATCAGATGCTTTCCCTGGCAAAGAGGCAAAGAATTTCTCTCCAGGCAAGAGACAAATACCTACCTCTTCCCTTTTATCAAGTATTAACCCGTAGGCCTCTGGGAGTAAAGGGCAGAGAACCAGCATAGGAATTTCTATTGCAGATGGGAAAACACTTCCCCCCCCGCCCCCCAACTTTGTTCAAATCTGAAGAAAGATTGGACCAATGAATCAATGGGGTGGAGGGAAACCAAGCTATTAGGAGATTAACATCAGGGGAAACTTTAGAACAAGATGGCTTTTCTGATGGAACCGTGTAAGAAATTAAAGAAACAAATATCAGCTTTCTTCCCCTTCCTGCCACCCCCACATTAGCCACATCTTTGCAAAACATACCATGCAGCATGTACTGATTCAATAGCAAGGCGTACTTCTGCAATAAAGATTTTTCTCACTGAGACTTTCAAGCCTCCAAACAATGAAAAACAAGCATCAGATGAAATGATCCAATGACAAATTTGCAATTTTCAATCTCGAGGTGACGTACGTACAAATGCTTGAGGCAATGGAACAAAAGTAGGTTTGCCTTTTCTGTACTGTTTTTTCAAGACTGTTCCAAAGTAACTAGAGTGATGCCAAAGGGTTAAGCACACAATTTACTGAAGACCTTCAGAGGCCACATTCTGGGTTGTCTTCTCTCTGTCAGTGCCAGGCAGGTAGAAAGATAATCAGAGAGAAAGTCGGTTTCACTGACTAACCTTAAGTATCCATTGTGGAGATTGCTGCTTTGTACAAAGTCAAGAAATGCTATTGATTCAACTCCCCAGGAAGCCTGCCAACTGCTTAACCAGAATTTCAGAAATTATTTGAAAAATAGAAGTACTTTACAATTTACTATATATCAAGTATAGTTTTTAAATCTGATTACTGCTTGAAAATTTTCAAATCTACTTTCAGTGGAAGATTTCTTTATTTTGTGCATGTGCAGCGTAGACCTGAGAAGAGTACCTGCTTACTGTGGAAAATGTTGACTGTAACCGAAAAAGACAATGCCTGAAAATATAAGGAAATATGCCTGAAAATATAAGGAAATGCAACATTTCAGACAGCATATTCAAGCCAAAATGATTTCATTTGAAAGTCGCACAGCATTACCTCTTAGAAAATGTAATGCAGTGACTTGGTTTCCCTGTTGTCTTTATGAACAAGTTTCCCATTCTGGCTTCAGCTCCTATCATGCTGGGGGAGCCTCATGCTGGGGACAGTCGTACCATGCCATGGGAGGTGCGGGATGATGGGGAGACTTGCTCAGGCAGGTGGGACTTCTGGCCTATAATGAGATACTGCAGTCGCATTTGTAGATCACAGTGGTGAAGTTATCACTCCTCTGCTGAGAGATGTCAATTTGCCATTGGGAAATCCCTTCTCCAAATTTTCTGACCAGAACTTATGTTTATCAGTCTCTTAATTCCAAAACCTCTTCTCCATCACTTCCTTTCCTTTGACAATCCACTAATAGCTTCATTCCCTTCCCTATCATTGCCTCATCTTTCTTCTTATGTGCAAGCATAGATCAGCTGAAACATGTATATCTCTTGTCTCCTTCCAATAGCAATCTGATTCTTTACATTAACCTTGAATTTCAAACATATTGAGGAGAAAGGTAAGAGGTTTTTGTACCTGTCATTTGTTTCACTACTGGGATCTAAACAGAAATTCATGATATGCCCCACTTTTACATTTCACATACATTGAAAAAGATGTTTTAACAGCATTTGGCAGAACACAATTAGCCAGTGAACAGACCTTCCTGATGAATATTCACAGGTTCAAATCTGCCAGAAGTAGGCTGAATTATTGCTACACCTATTGCATATGTTAGGTGAAATGTCTTGGAAGTACTTCAGCAAGTTTCTAATTCTTAGTGGATGTTTATTCTGTAATCATGGGGAAATAATATACACACATATGTGGGTATATATAAATGCAGCTGTTGTCCCAGACAAAGATTCCTCATGTAGGTACCCAAGTTGTCTTACACTCATTCCTTGTGGTCAATGAGTATGATGAATACATCCTTAGTAGCAAGATGACAGTTACTTCCTCATGCCAGGGGAATACCCAGAGCAGCATTAATAGATGTCAGTTGCAGGAAAATTGTCTGACCCATTGAACCCTTATTTTTTGCAGAGTAGATAGTAGCTATTCATTTAAACATTTTGAATGTTGCATATTTTTCATGAGGTACGTGTTTTAAAAAGTGGGTTTCCAGTACTGTCCAAAATATTTGTCTAAGTAACCTTTCCTTAGTTAGTAAGAGTTCAGGAAAACACCAAGACCCATCTTAAAATAGGCCAACAGATGAACTTCTCAAGGGTACCTTCTAACCTAGGTATTCCTAATTTATCCCTAACTTAGAACCCTTAGAACCTAATTTAGGCTCCTAGCTTAGGAACCTCTCCCTTTCACACAGTTTCATATCTTTAGTCTCAAAGAGGGAGTTGAACTCAGTCTCTTGTATTCTAGGTGACTGCCTGAGTGACCAGGCTACTGGCTAATATGGGATAAATCTCTCTTATCCTCTCCTGTGAGGGGTGATCCAGTTAATATCAATAATTAAGTACTTATTTGAGAAAGTATTTGAACTCTGAACTCTGCTGTATTTCCCAACTAATGGGCTAGAGAGTCAGGGTGTCTTCTCTCTCCCTGTTCTCTTCCTTCTAGTTCAATTTCTAGACCAGCAGTAGTTAATAATTTATATGAAATGGAACATTTCCAACAGTAAAGATGGAAAGAAACCAATCCCTTGGTACCTATATAACCCCCAAGTTATGCCACTAAAGAGAGATTTGGGAAAAAGTGCTTGGATGCAAGGACTATCTTTAGACAGACAAGAGTTCGGATCCCACAAAAATCTTAGATTGAGTTGAACCCTTCTGGGTCCAATCTTTATCTGCCAGTGCCCTTATACTACCCTGACTCCTCCCCGTATGGTGAATTTTGGGGAAAATGAGAGAGATTGAGCCATAAGAAAGCCTACTAAAAAATATTACCACAAAAATGCAATACCGAGATACATACTGCAACTCTCTTGACTTTCCACTGTCTTTGAAAGATATTACTAAATCCGCTTCCTTTAGTTCATTTTAAATGTTATATTCCCCTGTTATTTTTGTTAACCGTGTTTTCCTAATTTTGCTTTTAAAATATTGCTTTTAAATACTAAAAGGTTAAGGTTTCCTTTTCCTGCTTCCCTCCCCCCACCTTTTCTGGTCTAGCATAAATGCCAGCAGGAGAAAATGCACTCTCAGACTTAACTCATCCACTAGCTGTAAATATTCTGTACTAAATTAAGTACAGAAACAGATACCTGGTACTCTGGAAATCTGGCTTTAACCAACAGAATTGTGATAGCTCAGGAAACTATGCACTGACAATCAGCAAGAGCTCTATCCTGATGACTAATGGGGGAGATTTGTCATTGTCTTCTCTCACTGAAATATTTGCAGATGAACTCTACTTTCAGAACCAACTAGGCATCATATATTTTTTGCACATAGGTGCATTTTCCTGAACAATATGGGAAGGACAAACTTTTGAATTAAAAAAAAGAGAAGTTCAGATCAATCATGCTTATTTTCATCTTGCTTTAAACGTGCTGTTTCCTTTTTTTCTTTAAATAGTTTTCTATGTGGTTGCTGAAATGTCTTTGCAAGAGAAGCTACAATACTCAGACAAGGAAAGTCCCTGGTGGTTTTTAAACACCATTTTTATTGAGATTTTTTAATTAAAAAAAGAAAAATCTAATAAGCACATCAGTCATAGAAACCCCTTGTCATCATGACTACTCTTTAAGTTTTATGAAAAGTAACCAAAATGACATCTATGTCACGGGTTACTCTGTGGAGGTGTCTAAAGTGGTTTTGGAAGGTACATTCTAAAGGAAACATTTTTATATGCAGAAGAGTTAGGTCTGAAACTGTATTCATCACAGAAGATTAGCCATGCACATGATTATTTAGGCGTGTAATTTTACAATGTTTAATGTGCAGAATAATCACAGGAAATGAAGATACACACATAAGCCAGCAAACACATTGATTATCTGCAAGAAATATAGGCTTTCCCTCCAAATGTTTTCCCCTAGTACATTAGTTTTCTCTAAATAATGTTACAATGACTAAAGCTGACAGGTCTGAAGACTGACCTTTTGTCTATGCCCAGTAAAGGTAGGTATAACAGATAACACTATTTGATGATCTCTCTATATCACTGTTTAATTTTTTGAAGAATTTCTGACAGATCCCTGAAAAGAATTTTGGAAGAACCAGAAAAGAGATTTTTCCTAGGAAATGCATTCACAGTATCGCACCAAACCCTCCATAACATTAGAAGGGACCTCAAGATGTTAGTTACGGTAGGCAAATGCTCTGACAGTGCAGACATACACAATAAAGATCACAGTTATGCATCTTCACAAAGTCTCTAGTGTTCAGAGAGCATTTTGGAAATTTAAATATGTATTTCAGTGGGTGGATGAATTCTGTCAAACCACATTTCCTTCAGATAGATTACCTAAACTATGCCAGTCATCACTTTTTACTGTACGAATCATGACCAGGTTTGCAGGAGGTAACTATGGATTACTTTTGCAATCAGGAGGCAGAAGGTCAATAATTCTGGAAGTGTCTGGGCAAAAGACAGTGTGTCTTGTGGATGACTTTGTTTTCAGACCACGGTCTAGCACAGAAAAGCTCATGACTGGGATAACTTTGGAGACCCAGCTTTCAAAAAAGGTAATACCATATCTATTAGGTAGCTTTTGATGGTGTTAGATAATGATGACCTGACTGCATTAATTAGCCAGGCTGTATGGTATTGATTCCTCTCTGTAGCTTTCTGCCACCTGCCTGAGACCCGGCATTTGGGGTGAAGCGGTTGAATTCAACCAGGTGAATCTGGGGAATGGCTGAAGGAGGAGAATGTGTAAAGACTGTCACCTGTAGGATGGCATCCCTCCTGTTGCAAGTAGTTTGACACAAGGGGGTTTCCAGGGTTCAACACAGTTGTTTTTGACTTGTTTTCCCGATCTACCAATTGAATGTGGGAACAGATTTCAGGTATGGTCAGAAACAACTTGTTTCAACTTGAAAATGTTGGAAGATATGGCCTTTATTCCAGATTTACATCTCATCCCAGGAGTTCACATCTAGTATTACTGTATAACGCGTAGCCCGCGGAGCTGCTGTTGCTGACCGCGGGTGGCACAGAATGTAGCCTGATGACGGCGTGCAGCACACTGGCCATGAATCAGCAATGCCGGCACTGCTTGGAAAGCTGCGCTAAATAGTTGCTGCTAATAGCGTTGCCAGCTAACACAGTTCACAACCATTTTAGCATGCAAAACTGAAAATAATACTGGGCAAATCTGTGGTGTTGCCTGTTGACCTACCTCTTACTGTGGTGATTAAGATCAGCTGAGTTGAAAGACGAGCCAGCGCTGGCACGGTGTCACTCTGAAAAGATGGGAGTCCGAAGCCACATGGTTGACTTCCAGTGATTTTTAACTGTGCTTTTGCCACATCCATGTACAAGCAGCCCAGATTCCTTTCTCATTCCCTATGTACTGCCTGGAGCTAGGAACCAAGGGTAAATAAGTGTGTTGTAGGGTTACTTGGGGCTTATTTTAAGCATGTTCTGATATTCTGGAAAGGTTTTAGCTACCTAGAAAGACAGGATAAATTTACAATTGTTCTGCTTACTGGACCAGGCTGCATTTTTCCTTTAAATTCTTCTTTTTCATTATATTTGAGCTAAGCACTCGGACGCCTTAAGGCATGAATTCCGTCATTACTAGCAGTCATAATTAGTCCTGATTGTTCCTTTTTGTGTCTGTTATGAGCAGTAAGAAGAGAAGCTCAGAACATGTATTGCTACATGATGGTTATGCAGCATCTTTCCAACACCAGGGGAAAAGCATAGGCTCCTCATAGGACAGCGGATTCAAATGTATAGTGTTATGCCACTAGAAGAAGAACTCTTATTTATTATTAAAAGGCAGCAATGAGACTGTGTAGGTATTCATTTCATATTCCCCATAATTACCGAGTGCTCGCCTCTGCTCGCAAACAAGGTAGTGAGTCACCTTTCAAACCTTCCCCTTCCTGTCACTCAGGCCCTATGCTACATCGCCCTCAGTTCACCAAGAAAAAATTCACCAGGCAAAGCTGACTTTCAGCAGTGACTTCTTAGGCTTCTTTTACAATGAGGATGTGAAATGAAATCATAGCGTTTTGTTTTCCTGAGTTTCCTCAGTCCATTCTCAGTGGCCTCCTTCGGTGTGCAAATTAAGTCTGGCTCTTGTGGTTCAGCCTCTTTTCAGAGTGGCTGTAGTTAGCAGTTGGCTGAACACCCAGCACTGTCACTTGGTTTCATAGCTTTGCCATCAGCAAACGACAATTATAAACCAGTTTCTTCAGCTTGTTCCCCAGGTGCCTGCCTAAGACTGGAGACCCAGTGCTTGAAGCAGTAAGATTTTTTTTTTTTCCCCTAAATTAGCATCTCAGAAACAATTCAAACAACAAAACTACCGCCACAAAACACATAATTTCTGAGCCCGCCTGTCCCAGCTTGTGTGCTGTGGTAAAGGAGAGTGCTCCGTTAGAACACAGGCAGTTCAATAGATTGAGTTAAGCAATCAACATACGGCAGCAACAGGAGGCGCATATTACTTCGTTTGCGTTAGACAGAGTCTTCCTGACAAATCAATCTCCTGAAGCATTTCTAGGGACTGAAAAATTTTACAGTTAATAGATTTTTGAAGGGTAAATAGAACAATTATCATCATCTCATATGGCCTCTAAGCCACAGATTTTACGTACGCTCTGTGTTGGACCCCATCGCTGAAGTTGAACTTGAGTATTCATTTAGACTGCTGGGACTTCATCTCTACTACATCTCTCTGTAGAGATCTCCAAGCACCAGCAGAGGAACAGGTCCCGCTCCACAGCTGTCTCTGCCAGCTGTCCTCACCTCAGTATTAAAGCACAGTTCCAGACCTAAACTTCTCCCATGTATAAGTAAGTAGTCCTTGGACTGGGACAGCGATTTCAATTGGGCATATGCTAACTATATGCTAACCCAGCTTCACATGGCAAAGACCCCTTTTTGCAGGCAGTGTAAATGTGTGCACATCACCAACTAAGCTGATGCAGTTTAAGTTAATTTCTCCTTGCTGCTTCACTGGTTTGTTACTGCTCCTTATCTCAGTATCATCACTGGCAATATGAGGACTCTGTGTCTGCTTCAGTGTAAGAGAAAAAAAAACACCCAGGCTGAGCAAGACCATACCATTAATAATTTCCAGACAGCGCTTTCCAGTGATGACATATACATGACCATCAAAGTCACCCGAAGAGGTTAGATTAAAAGAATAAAATAAAAATATAAGCAAGGCAGCATCAGCATTAGGGCATTTGTTAAATTATGATTACTGAATTAATGAAAGCATTCATTCCCTGAACTGGTGAAAGGAGGGACACACAACAGACTGCCCGTCTCTTCTACTCCACACAATCTCTTCTGCACAAGGGACTCTTCCTCTCACTATCTGTGATATATGTGGGTGTGGGGAAGGGGAAGTGTTCAATTTGCTCTTCCTTTAAGCCCTAGTAGAGGCAGATATAAGATGTAAAGAAAAAAAAATAATGCAAAGCCCACAGCACATTTAAGCACTCCAACAATACAAGGAAATTGAGATGCCTTTTGCAGACCGTTAACGTCTCGTATTTTCTCCCCCAGCTTCCACACAAGGCACGGGCACACAACGTGCTCCTGTTAGAGCTCCTCCTGCCTTCTTTTTCCTGGAGAGGCCCTGTCCTCCTCAGACACAGGGCAACACCAGGGCTCTTCTCCTGGGCCTGTCTGCACAGACTGACCTGCTCCCTCGCTCCTCTTCTATTTCTCTCATCTTCAGCAAACAAATTGCCCTCTTGTCTTCTTCTTCCTGGTGTTTTTCCAATTTTCTTGGTTTCACTGTTCCAGACAACACTTAATACTGTGAAATCTCAGAGTGGATGAGGATAGCAGTTCTTTAATATGTCTTTCTGAGTGTCCTTGCACTGAAAAAGTGAATCTCATTTGTGAGTGTTGGTGTAAGAAACATGAATGCAATTTCCTGAAGTTTTGCATGGGACATGTGGGAGCAACAACGTACCTTTTATACCCTGCCAACTTGATTTCATAAGGTCTTGGAGAATGTAGACCCTAGGGACAGTTGATAGCCAACTTGTTATTTTGTATAGCTAATATTTGTTATGTGACCTTTACATGAACAGGTCTTACTGTATATCGGGATATGTATGTGCCTGTCCTTCTGCCCATGGCCTATCTGTTAGATCCTTCACAAAGGATCTACACCACATCCTTGCTTTAGAGGCAGTCAGTTTTGTAGCAGTTGTCCAGCAGAGTCAAAAGGCGGATTCTTAAATGAATTACTTCTCATTTAGAGGGCCTAATAAGTTTAACCAGGGCTCTTCCCCTTCACCCAGTATTGGAAAACAAAATATACTGGGTGCTAGGCAGGAAATGTTGCTGTTAGCATACTTATAAGCAATGCCAAAGTTAGATGAAAAGTAATAAATTTTATTTAATGTGTGCCCTGTCCTCCTGTACCCAAATTCTCGATGCTTTACCATTAATAAAGTATAAATTCTTACAGCATCCTTGTTAGGCAGGTGGGTAGACAAGCATTGTTACCCTTATATTACACAATGAATGAAGTGAGGCAGACTGGTCTCCTGTTAGCATAGACATAGAATAACTGGATACAGTAATTCCATATTAATAGAAAATGATAATAAAATGGGCCATTGCCCAACTCCTGACACCAAAATGACTGGCAAAACAGATTTTGTGTCTATACAGATGGTGAAAGACTTCAGCCAAAACAGGGTGGCAGCTTTCATATTACCTACTGGGAATGATTCCTAGTCTGCATTTATACCTGAAAACATGCCTATGAATTGTCTGTGAGAGTTCTAGTTGGCCCAGGTCAAAATGTGCTACGGATAATTTCACAGTACGTCTAGGCCCATAGTTCATGGGTACAGACATAACCAAAGGATCTTACCTGATGCCATGCAACAGCTATATTGCTGTACTTAATCTTTGGCATCATCTTTTGCTCTTGTGAAAACTGACTTTTGTTTCTGCCTCTGTTCCTCTCCTTCTCTTCCAGCCTGGCTAGGGTGTGTTGCCACTGGGGGGCAGGTCTCTAGAGCAAACAAGCATGTTTCTTTCCCAGCGGCTCACTTATAACAAGGCAAAGAGCCTTGGCAACAATTTGGCGTTTTGCAGATTTTTCTACAAACATTTAAGTTATGATTAACTGGAGCTCCTGTTTAAGGACAAGGCTCTGTCACTATACAGTCTTGAAGCGACACCTCTGTGTAACGCTCTGTTGAAAGCAGTAAGGCAAGACACTGCTCATCGTTAGAAAGGACAGAAGATTCTGGCCATAAAGTGTTACGTTATAGAGGAAAATAAAGCCATAGTCGAAAATTCAATACAAAGTAAAAGTGACACACCATACCTCTGCCATTGCTCTCTGCAAAAGGCTCAATTTTAAGCAACTGGAAACTGGCAGCTCTAGAAACTGGTGCAGCCCTGTATTGAATGTGTAGGAATCCTACAACACTGAATTATAAGGGAGCTTAATATCCTTCGTTACACAAAGTATGTGTAATGTGGGCCAAATTAATCTCTGGCTCAGTTCTACCCAATGCATTAAAATCCCTTGGTTTATTAATTAGTCCCAGAGCTAAATATTTTTCCACCATTCTGTCTACCACTGTTGAAGCAGCAAGATTTTCATTAATTTTCATGCAACACAGTAAATTGCTTCCTAGAATTTAAATTCCCATTTATCTTGTAAAAGTCAGGGGCCTTTGATGAATGTGGGAGTCGAGCCAACATTAGTGGGACATTATATTCCAAAAAAAGCTGCATGTAACATAAGATGCACATTTCTATACAGAACTCACCTACTGCTGCGGGCAACATGCAAGTCTATTAGAGTGGACTTAATATATTGTTTTCTGACTGTCTCTTCTAACTGGCTGGAACAAGAGCAGCAATCTGCTATCAGGACCCAAACAAAAATCTCTGCGCATCCACCTTGCAGACGGGAAAGATGAAACAGAACATTCACTAGCTGCCCGGGGTAGGAATCAGAATCCCTTTGACAGTGGGTTGAAAAGGAAGGGAAAGAAACTGTAGGTACGTGCAGGCAGTCAGAGCAAACTCACAGCAGCTGCAAAAAATTGAAATGCTACTCATTTCATCCCCGGAATGCCTAACATCAAATCACTTCAATGCACCTAACAGCCATCACTCACATGTGCTGCAGTTCAAAAGATGTGTACGCATTTTAATTTCCACCCCACAATTTGTGATCCACTTGGAATAAAAAAAAAAATCCTTCTAAATGGAACTTGCTATGCTTCTTCACAGTCTTGTCACCTCAAGATTAGCCTCCTGTAATATGCTTTGCGTTAGGCTATCACTTGAAATCATTCAGAGCCTGAAGCAAGTTAGGAATGCAACAGTCACATATTAATCAGAGCTTAAGTTGGCAGCATGTAACACCAGTGCTCTCTAAGCTGCGTTGGCTGCCAGCAGGATTCAAGGTATTGGTGCTGACCTTTAAAACTCTGGATGCAGGCTCACTCCTCAAAGCACGCTACCAGACGGCCATCAGCGGAGGCATTTGAGTCGGAGCTCAGCTGATAGCAAAGACTGCCAGTGGGGCATGGTTTGCCAAAGCCAACTTGGCTTAGCAATTCACTGCACTAAACTGCCAGATGTGCTGCTTGAACTTGTATTGTTTTTGTTAAGAATTTGGAGAAAGATGATCTGAGGGGTGATCCGTCTTTTCCCTTTTATGAGATGATTCCAAAGCTTAGTATAGGTTTACCTGTTTTCACCACACGTTATAAATAAACCCGCAGCATCTGAAATGGATTAAAATATGCTTGCAGTTAGCACCTGAGATGCAGGCTTACTGTACTTGCAGGCTTGACATATCCACCTAAGCGGAACCTCTGTTTTACCTTACAAAGTACTAAAGAGCAAATCTAATTACTGTGCTTCAATGAGAAATGTCTGTATCAAGTCAACGGGACACAAGAGACGCGCTGAGTGCTTGTTCCAAACCTGGCCTGTGGAAAAACAGGACCTAAGCTAGTTAACGTAAAGTCCAGTTATAACGCAGTGTTTTCTCCTGGGTGCTAGAAATGGCTGAACATTCAAGCATCTGTATGCCGGCAGTAAATGAATTGTGTTAAGTGACCCCAGCTATAATACCAGATTTTACCATCCTCAGTGCTAATAGAAAATGCACTGGTGCATATTACTGAAGGAGAGTCCTGTGTATGAAGTTGCAATATTGTAAAAAACAGTGCTCAGGCCATTGTACAAGGCAGGAACTGATAGCAATAATGGATATTTCTACGCCCTAAAAGGGGCACAACCAAATTGCAGTGGCAATTCCATGCTGAAGCACGCACGGGAACCTAGTTATGATGATGCAGCTGTAACAAAATCCCATTTGTAATGAAACAGAACTAAAGTGTGAAATTATTTCATAAGATCTTTGGATGGTTTGGAGGAGGCGGTTCCCATCATCTCAGGCTGTACGTTGAGAAGGCTCAAGAAGTATGCAGCCCGTGTTCTGCCTTAAGTGACCATCATGTCTGTGAACAAATAATCATGGACTCTCTCTAAAGGGGAACCACTGCTGTTCTTTGCAGTGCTCTGAGGCTTCGTGAAGGTAACTTGATAACTTTTGTGCTTCTTGCACACTCATAGAAGAGTATATCACTATGTTAAAGACACACCTTAAACACTGAAATGTGTCAATCATTTTTAAAATTGCTGCTTAACAACTAGTTATGTATTCACATGCGAGCATGCATTCATAAAGCTCTATTTTTTAAAGAGAGTGGATAAGTATGATATTTGAAAATAAAGCCACACACAGTTCGTTTTAACAATGACTACCAACTATTAGAAGTTATGTCATTCAAAACAAATTGATGGCGGTGATACTGGTGCCCGGCAGATCTCCTTCTACTCTACTATATTGATCTACTTAATATTTTTCCACATTATACATTACCAGCCTTAAAGACTGCTTAGCTTGTAAATAGTCTCTCCATTACAGAAAATAATAAGCAAGTGTCACTGACTGCATCCTCTGGTCCTTAGTGTTTGTCCAAATGGCCCTCCTATTCACAGTTATTGCTATGTCAAAAGTAAAAGATCCATTACTACAGCTTTTACTCTGTTATCTGGTTGCCCTGTGGGAGTATTCAGGTAGGTAAGGAATGCATAAGCAAGTTCAAAATCTAGCTCTTTCTGATACAAAACAAAAGAATAAAAAATGAAAACCTGAAAGAAATTAGGTTTTGCGTGACCCCTCCTACTCCTAATGCCATTGGGAACTGAGAGCACTCTGCACCTTGCAGGATTAGGTCCTGTGATAGAGCATGGTTCTGCAGTAACTCGTGTGAAAACTGCCCACCTACACATCTCATATCTGATCAAGAGGAAAACACGTCTTTCAAACAGTACAGTGTTTTACTGCAAACAGAACAAGGTTCTCTATTTGCAGATTGAATCACTGTTTAACTATGGGCAAAATTGTGAAATTTCTCAGTTTTTGACTGCAGCCTAATTTTTTTACAGAGATGTTTCCCTATTTTTGTAGCTATGGAAATAGCCTTTTGTTTCTTTAGAAACAAGCCAAGAATTAGGGGCCAGGCCACAAAATATTTTGTTTTATTACAAAACTACCAAAACGTGATTTCTCACCAGTTTAACTGGCAGTGAGAATATCTCACAGAGCAGTACCATGTACTGATGCTCTCCTGGGGAAGCTCAGCAACAGTAACTTTGGCTGAGAGTTAGGACTATTTTTGGAAGCTTCAAAAGTATCTAGGGAAAGTACTTTTCACTTTTATTCATATAAACAGTATCTCTATTTATTAAAAAAGTGAGAAATGGCTTCTCTTCAACTTCAAATGGCTTTGACAATAAAATTCTGCTTATATCAAGGTCTTGGGAGACACATGAAGCCTTCTGATAAATGGGGTGTTCGGATGATGAAGAGATGACTTGAAGACTCAGGAAGAGATGCTTCAGACTCCTGCCCCTGGAGCACAGTGAAATAAAGGTGAGTTCACTCTAGATCCTAGCTCTGTGTCGCCTACCCGTTTAATCTCTCGCATGCCTGCATGGGGATGGACTATGTTGAACTATATGGTCTTTTCCGTCTTAAATTACTAAAAGGCTAAAGTCAATCATTCCTGCTGTGAAAAGAAGGAAAAAACCTATCTAAACATTTAGGTTCCTAAGTACAGGCTGAAATCTTATTGAAGTCTACAGAATTTAAAATACACGCTTAAATGTTTTGCTGAATATGGATATGTTGCTGAATCATGGCCAAGACTTCTTTAGTTGATGTACTGTGTACACGTGAAATTACTAATACGCTCAATATCAATCCTATACTTAAGTGCATTGTTAAGGGGGAATAGACTTTTTCAGGGCTTCTGGTTCATTCTCTACAAGAGCATCTGGCTGGATAAGGGATTCAGAATAAAGCTGATGAGTAAAAATATCAGAAAATAAAAAGCCTAAATTCCTAAAGAGCAGGAAATTGTGGGATGAGCCAGGGAAAGACTTTTCTAGACAACTAAGCTGCTATTGACAACTTTAAGGTTCAGTACACTCTGCTGTGGTGTTACCCCTCATTCTGAAATTTGCTTTCCAGTGAATAGAAAACAAGATCAGGAATTTTACAGGAAACATATCATCTTCATTGGTACAAAATAATTTCCATCCCTTTGTGTCCATCGCCTAAGAATATGCCCAAATGTTTACATCAGCGGCAGGCTAAGGCCCATGGTATGAACAGGAAACAAAGCAGTTTAACACTGTCTGTCACTGCATAATAATTTCCAGTACCCTTTTTTAAATTTCTTTTTCTGTCTTCCACCACTTCTGCAATAAACTCTCTGATCCACCAGTGTGTCAAGCCTGCAATGTACTCTGATGCTCTTGCTGCAAACAGTGGGTCAGCGTATGTGTTTGCAGTCAGTTAAGCATATATATGCTGACAGGATTTACTGGTTATGGCTGGAGTGATCAGCAGTGATGAGATTAAGCCAAAATTTTTGAACAAAACATCAATGAGGCTTTAGACATCAAAGATGGACTTAAACCAACTGCCTCTGAACTTCAAGGAAGATCAGGTTTGGGTTCAAACATTGCACCCTATGGCTGTTCAAAAGCTGTTCAATTGAAAATCCACAATGAGGTTTTGTGTCTGTCATTCCTTATCAGAAACACCAGTCTCAACAGTGCGGCAGTACATTTTCCCATTCTGTCAGACGTTGCATTATCCTTTGCCCTCAGTTTCTCTCTTTTTTTGGCCTTGATGACCTTCAGGAGGTCAGACCTCATGAAAAAATTGCCGGGAGTCGATTTCTGAATCCAAGCCATTCTTACGCATGAAAGTAAGTAGCGAGCAAACCCACATGTTAAAGCATTAAGTAAATGACATGCACCAGGAGGGCTGGGGGGTGTTGCTGCCCCTGTCTGCCCCGGTTCTGCCAAGCGCCGCTGCTGCCAGAGGCCCCACTGGCCCCGCGGCCCAGAGAGGCCGCTGCATCCGCACCCAGCTCCTTGCCGAGATATGCTTTTGAAAAAGAGCAACGGGAAAAATGCCACACTTCAAATTACTGCAAGCCATTGTCCGCTGAGCGTAAACAAGAGGCTCCGTCCAACCCCTCTTTTCATTGCTCGCTTCTCTGTGCTAGAGTACTTTTAGTTGCTCTTTCAGTAGCTTTCCTTTGCCAACAAATAACAGGCGTTAAGGATAGAAAAACAATAAAATTACATGAAGAGGGAACAACAATCAGTACACAGAGATAAACATCAGCAATAAACACTTTCAGCTGCCAGTCCTACAACATACATAAATGACAGAGGGGTGCATGTGAGGGGAGGTAACAGAAGCCGTGAGTGCAGATCCAGGAACGGATGGTGTAAAGGCTCCTGGCAGGAGCTTGGAAAAGCCCACGCAGTTCAAGAATGCTGGAGCCACAAATAGTTTAGGCAGGAGAGACCACTATGCCCAAACGCCACATCAATGTGTGTCCCTCTGACTTCCCAGAGTTGAAAATTGAGCTGTAGGGTTAATGTGGTAGGTCAAACATCCAGGAAGCAAAGGTGGCACGCATGACATAAAACTGACCCTCTTCCCGCAAAAGAGGGAAAAAAGGATTTTTTTCTCTCTCTGTGATATTGAAGTCTAATCTACAAATAGAATAAAATACTTTATGTTTATGGGGAAATAAAAGCTTTGCTAGATACTTGCTAGATATACTTTTCATTGTCTAGTATTCATTTCTAGGTGGCAGGTCTTATCTTTGTCATTCTCCTCCCACTTTCAAATGTTGCTTGGCCTAAAGCCCAAGTTGCTATTATTTTGAGAAGGAAAATGTTGAATCTGGTTTAAAAAATGTCACTTCTTGCAATAGATTGATTGGAGGAAAGAAGAGCTTGGTGTTTATTGCTGTTTTGAGGTCTGGGGTATTAGAGGTGGTCCAGCAGAAGAGGAACATGATGGGCTCACTGCAGGTGAAGTGGTGAGGAGCACATACTGAATTCAGTTTGAGCGAGCTACTCTGTAGCTGGTAGCTCAGATGGCCCCTGCAGCCAAGGGCCTCTGAACTGGCCTCTGGGCCAGTTCTCTGTTTTCTTTTCTTTTACTTTTACCTGCTGACACTAACACGCAGTTTCAGAACTGTGGATAATTTCAGCTTAACTTTTTACACATAGGAAGTGGTGGCAGGCAACATATATCCTCTGGGGTACAAAAGCCCTACAACAGCTGCTCTCTGAAATAAAAGTTTTAAAACACTCAGTTCTTAATACTATTCTCCCCTCCTTTGCTCCACAGTTACAGCCCAGGCACGACACTACCTTTTGCAACTGCCATACACCATCAAATCATAGAATCATGAAGGTTGGAAGGGACCTTTCAGATCATCGAGTCCAACCATCAACCTAATGCTGCCAAAACCACCACTAAACCATGTCCCTGAGTACCATGTCTACATGTCTTTCAAATACCCCCAGGGATGGTGATTCCACTGCGTCCCTGGGCAGCCTGTTCCAACGTTTGATAACCTTTTGGTGAAGAAATTTTTCCTATATCCAATTTAAACCTCCCTTGGCATAACTTGAGGCCATTTCCTCTTGTCTTATCACCTGTGACCTGGGAGAAGACGCCGACGCCCACTTTGCTACAATCTCCTCTCGGGTAGTTGTAGAGAGCAATAAGGTCTCCCCTCAGGCTCTTTTTCTCCAGACTAAACAACACCAATTCCCTCAGCCATTCCTCATAAGACTTGCTCTCCAGACCACTCACCAGCTTAGTTGCCCTTCTCTGGACAATCTGCAGCACCTCAATGTCTTTCTTGTAGTGAGGGGCCCCAAACTGAACATAGTATTTGAGGTGGGGCCTCACCAGTGCCGAGTACAGAAGCACGATCACTTCCCTGTTCCTGTTGGCCACACTATTCCTGATACAGGCCAGGATGCTGTTGGCCTTCTTGGCCGCCTGGGCACACTGCTGGCTCATATTCAGCTGGCTGTTACCAACACCCCCAGGTCCTTTTCTACTAGACATATTTCCAGCCACTCTTCCCCAAGCCTGTAGCATTGCATGGGGTTGTTGTGACCCAAGTGCAGGACCCAGCACTTGGCCTTGTTGAAACTCATACTATTGACCTTGGCCCACCAATCCAGCCTATCCAGACCCCTCTGTAGAACCATTCTACCTTCAAGCAAATCAACACTCCTGCCCAACTTGGTGTTGTCTGCAAACTTACTGAGGGTGCATTCGATCCCCTCGTCCAGGTGGTTGATAAAGATACTAAACGGAACCAGCCCCAATACTGAGCCCTGGGGAACACCACTTGTGACTGGCTGCCAACTGGATTTAACTCCATTTACCACCACTCTTTGGGCCCAGCCTTCTAGCCAGTTTTTTACCCATCAAAGTTATTAAAGGGATTATGAGAGGTAGCTACTACAAGGAGAAGTGATTCAACTTGGTGTTCAAGGAGCCCCTTTCTGGGCAGATACAGCCAATGTCAATGGTGACGTACTATTGCTGCACAGGTCAGGTGTGTTCAGCCCTAAGAATCACTGCCAATGGTGTGGGGCAGACATGGATATCCTATTGCCCTCAAACACACCAAATAGGCAAATCCTATTTTCCCAGCATCTGTGAAACTCGGAGGAAAAACTGAACCATATGACAGGGGATTTGTCATCATGTGCAGACTGTGACTTTAGGTACAAGTTTCATGGAACAACAGGAGCATTTCATCTGATTCAAGGAATCACGTGCTATGGAAAAGCATTATAGGTTGCCTAAGTCAGATCAGTCCTTCCCCAGCTCAGATTGTTAGTTTGAAGAAGAAGGATGGATACAAACCCCAGAACAAACAAAACCTACCATTTGCTTTAAAGGAATACTAAAAGGAAGTGGAAAAAATAACTCCTGATTAAATTCAAGGACTGTCATAATGAGAAAACTTTTTCCCCTTTGATCAAATAGAAACGGTGCTTTTCAGTGCTTGAGACAGACACAATTAAGCTTGCACAGCAGCAAACTGGATAGTAGTTTTAAAATACTTTAAAGACGTGATTGTTGTTGTCCTTTTAATATGTCTGAAATCAGGCTTTTATCAATTATTTTTTCAAGAAGAGAGCTCAAAGAAGTGACTTTTTTAGGGTCACACAATAGATTAGTGGCAGAGATGAACACAAAACATCCCGGTCCACTGATTCCCAGGCCTAAACTGCCTTTCTTATTCTCTCTTTTGTGGTACTAAAGCCTCCTACCTAGTGCATTTTGCACATTTTCTCCAAGATTATACTAACATTATACTAAGCACTGAGGGACAAAACCAGAAGTTACTTCACATATCGATTTGTCTTTTTAAACTGGAAATTGTTTTAGTCATCTCTTCAGAGTATCTATCGTTTCTTTTTTAGCCTATTGACAAGATTTTTCATCTAATCCAGTGTCCCGGTTTGAGCAGAAGTCAGTGCCAAAAGCAGTACCAATGTTAAATGGATTGTTATAGACTGCAGGATGCAGTTCTATTCCCGCATGAAAAACTACCAGTCACTTAACCTCTCTGTGGATGTCTGGTGTAGCACAGCAACACCTGAGTTAGCTTTAAATTAGCTAGGTGTGACAGCAGCAGCACGGGGCTCAGCACTGGCTGGGAAGTTTATGTTCAGTATTAAATCGAGCTCTCACTACCTATGGTGAAAATAATACAAAAGTAGCATCTCTGTGTTATCCAACACTGTCCTTTAAATCTCATTACAGTTAGTAGTGCTAGACAAAACTTCTGGATGCGTATGTCACATACATTTCCTTTTTGAATCTGGAAATGAAAAAGTCAGTACAGTGAAAAACTGGTCAGGAAACTGATAGTCTGATGCTTCAGAAAGCCAGCATACACCACCTTACGCTTACTTTCAGGTCATAATTAGTACGCGACTCAGCCGTTGCTGAGTAATGCACACATGAGGGTGATGGAAATACTCAGCTCTGCCTCATCCTTTGCTGTGCACCCGTGTTGAGCATCACTTAGCTTAACCATATAGAGCCCAGCCTTTTATTTTATTGCGAGGAATCGAAAATGACCCCGACACAAGGAATCTCACTAAACTTTTCAAACACCAGATATTAGCATTCAGTTTGACGCTCCCTTGGCTGCATTTTGCAGTTTGTTCTCTTCTTTAGAGAGAGGCAAGGTGTCCTTAAGTAGGCTTAGTCCACCTTCAAGAATCGTGAGAAAACAACATGAGGTTTATCAACCACCTCAAGAAGAAAGACCAACAGTAGCTTGTGTTTAATAGTCTCCTTGCACACTCTAGTATGTCGTCTATGGCATATTAGGATGATTAATGAAATGTAAGTATGGCCGGTTGTCAGTAGACCATTTGTAAACAAGTTACAATAGTTTCAAATTTCCCAAGTGAACTTTTTAATAAATGATTCCTCCTCCCAGTGAAATAAGTAAATAAACAAACTCAGCTGACAATAGACATCTTTTTGACACACAGAAAGGAAAAGAGGATTACATTTTTGTCAGATACATTCTGTACCACTGGGACAAAAGGCAGAATCTCTCTTTTTCTCCCTCCCTCTGCTAAGATGCCCTGTTTAAATGCTGCTGAGATACACGATTTAACAAAGTTGGTTTATTCCCATCGGGGAAAACTCTTATCTGTACTAGAGTTCATAACAACTCCTTGAAAGAAAATAGACATGATGTTTTCAAGCTGTGAGAAAACACATCTAATAATTTTTTACTGGCTTATCGAGATAGTTTAATATTGAAGTGATAATGAAATGACCTCATAACTCTTTGCTCTTGGTTTATGACAGGCCAGTCTAGTAAATTAAATAGTTCTACCATCACATGGGAAACAATTCCTGTTTTATACTAACTGGAAAGAAGCACTATTATTAGTGTTCAAAATAGGTGCAGTTCTACAGCAAGCAGAATATCTCCATCCATAATGCTTTCCAGCAGAAGATGCAGCCTTGGTGAGTCCCTCCCTCTGGCCTTCTAGGTGGTCTTTCCTACAGATCTAATGATAGGTCTGTCAAGAGTGATTTATGGCTTTTATCCATGCCTCTGTGTTTTTTGCTCCTCAGCTTTGGGTCAGCTCTGCTCTCCCGCGCTCTGTGGTTGTTCTTAACACATATTCAGTAATCGCACAGACCAAGACTGTTTTTCTACATTTGTGTTTTCTTTCATTCTGCCTGTCTTGAAGTTTTCAATAACACTCATCGCCACAGGATTCTACTTCTATATTTCATCTGTCAGTAAAGCTTGAGCTAATCTGCTGCCACTAGTAATCCTCTCTGCTGGCTTGTATTTACACGCATACACACAAGCTAAAAATGTGTGATCACATTACTGCTAGTTCCGGATCCTTTTGCCTACCGTTCTTGATCCACATCCCATTAAAATGAGTAGGAAGTTTACCATAAATGTTAACAGGACTTTTAATAAGCCCATTTTATCTAATGAGGGGATGGACTGAATTCTTCTATATGGTGCAGAGAAGGAAATAATACATCAGAGAAAGCCGACTTCCATGCTTCTGCTTGCATGCAGTTGCACTTACATGAAGTGCTGGTTGCCACTTTTTGAGAGAAAAACACTCTGAGCAGGGCTGTGGCAGGAAGAAATTCTCTGCTACACATTCCAGGGGCGCTTTGGTCACCTCATCATAGTGCAAGCTAAATGCTTCCAGCACTTGAGTTTGCATAACCCTCCAGAACATGGGAGCATCAGGAAATAAAACATGTGACAAAGCCCATAGCCTGAGACTCCTTGGGATGACGGTCTCTTGTACTTTTCTTGCTAATAATAAATCACACATCACTTGCTGCATGGATGCCAAACAGGGCACCACCCATTCATTTTCATTTAGCAACTGTTTCTATACAGTGCTGCTTTATCTGATTATAGCTCTAACAGCCAAAACATCTCTGAGATAGACACTTCTTATAGGATCAGTAAAATATTGGAGGTCTACCTATTTCCATTGAAAAACATGTAAAAATCTGAATTCCATGAAGGAACGGGCAGATAAAAGGAATGCAGACCACTGTATTAGTTTTAATTACATGGGAAGAAGAAAGGGCTGTTGTATGTGTTTTACACACAGAATAAAACCCTACAGCTTTCCTGTAGGTGCAAATTCATCTGAGGCCAATGTGAATTTTGCCCTAATTGCAGAATCAAACCCATATTTACATTTCTTTGCATGCCTAAGCCTATATTTCATGATTAAATAAAGTCCCACTGAATATGGAGAACGGGAGCTCTGTCCAAGTAGGAAGCTTCCAGTCCTCAGTGGTTACCCAAATCGTAATTTATCCCCATCATTTTAGAAGAATAATCATTTTGGAAAGCAGCGGCCATGAAAAAAAGAAAACCAAAAAAAATTAAAAGAGATGAGAATGTAGTTTTCATGGTGTTTTATCCAAGATGTTTCACCACCACCTGAGAGTCATGGTCTAGAAAAAACATCATTGAAGTAGCCAGTGGAGAACAAAGTGCAGCTCAGAGCAAATTATAAGCTAAAATTTCAAGTAAGTGTCTGTGATTTGTTTCATATTTTAACTTGGGTTGTAGAAGAGACAGCAGGAAGTTTAGTTAAATTGCAACAGGAGAAAAAATGTTTTTATCAGTAAAAAATCTAAAAGATATTGTATTTTCTAAATTTCGGAGGTGTTTTAAGAGACAAGGGACAAACTGAGGTGAGCCACCTCACACAGTGGAAGTGCGATAAGGCTATATGTGGGTGTCTAAGGTAGCCTGATGTGAAATGCTGATCCGGGACTACAAAGCTGATGGGATTTTTCACTTAGTCTGCACTTGACTGACAATGGACACCAAACCTTTTCACAGAGTGATCCTATCTCAGTTTGTGTCTTTTCCTTATTTAGTCCCATTCTTGCCCTACAGATGGAAAATCTCAATCCTGCCCTCCTACGAGGTCTAGCTGTCTCAGTGACCCTGGATAGTCTTCCTACAGATGTGAAACAGAGACCCTCCCTCATCACAACCCTTTCCACATTTCATAATAAACATCTCCTGGCTGGATCCAGGAAGGAAGATAACCACAGAAGTAGGGGGTTCCTCTGCGCACGACTAACCAAGTCTGGACCTGATTGCTAGCAGTTGGAGGAGCATTATAAGGGGCACTAAGATTTTTGGTAGACCTGCACAGATGCCATAGTGAGCCCTAAGGCCTAATTTCAGTTTTCTTCCTTCAGTGCTAAATTAGGGAGTTCAATTGCTCTCAGGTATGGGTAGCAGGTTGAAAAATCGAGGACATTTATCTTAGAATTTCCGTATAGTTTTCCCTTCAGGAGAGGCAACAGGTTTGGATGCTCCAAAGGGATGACCTCACTGAAATAATGTGCTTGAGCATTGCTGTGAACCTGTATTTACTAACCTTTGCTACCATTTTGGAGCTGCGACTGTCTCTTGGCACTGGTGGAATGAAAGACTTTGGTGTGATGGTGGGAATAAGCATAACAAGGAGATAATATTCTCTCCCTTGCAGGGATCACCAGGAACAGCATCATCTTGGTTTACAGAAGTCTTCTGGAATATATGGGGTTTTTTTGTAGCTGACGATATCGGTCATCCAGCTCAGATTTTGACCTTGAACCTGCCAGCTGGGAGGGAGCAAAAGGGGCATCAATGAAGAGAGGGCAAGGAAGCTGTGCTGGTCCCTTCCAGCAGCCATCACAGTGGAAACAACTGGCTCCAAGCAGGGTTGGGGAAGATTAAAATAACTGGTGAGAACAGGAATGGAGAGCAGCCTACAAGAAAGGCCAACAGGCTCGAAGGGTGCAAGAGATCAGTGGATGGTTTGGGAGAGGATAGACTGAAAATGTATATGGATGGCCCAGCTGTATTTGTTCACAGAGAGAGATTCAATCACAAATCCCTAGTGACATTACTAAAATCATGGGTCCTTTCCTGCACACCTCATTTTCAGACATTGCAGTCTCCTGACAGGCACTTGGTGCTGCTTATTTCCTTTTACCTGGCCGCTGCTTTGAGGAGCTATGCCACATCAGTGAGACCCACACTACTGGCCTTGAGGCTCTGTGCCTCTCTAGTGTTCGCGTGTGTAACATTACACCAGCATCGGAGGTATCGCATCTCTGTAAGCTGGACCCAGACAGAGCGTTACTCAGGTGACATACCACTTCCAAACCCCAGTAATGTTGCCGGGCAGACTGAAAGCAGAACATGGTTTACAAATATAGGACCTACTCTGCTTCTCTGTGCATCAATGGCAAAACTGCCATTAACTGTTGTATTTGTTCTATCTGAACCTTAACAACCTGCTGAACTCTGTATAATCAGCTTGTGGAAATGAAAGTCTTGTTCAGCACATCTGGAAAACACTTAACTGGAACATTTTGGTAGCACTCCATAATCTCATTGAGCCCTATTCCCTGCATTTGCTTCTGTGGACAGTTGGAAAACATTAGACGCGGGGAAAAAAGGTACTTTTTTCTATTCTTCTGCCTAATACACCACGCACTAAACTTATCACCTTATTCGAAGGAGAACTGTGCTCCAGATGGGGTTGGCGCTTGGAACCGTAAGTCCCCACTTAGTGGCCGAGGAGCTTCTTGTAGCTACCATGGAGGCTAAATTACCTGTTGTTCTCAGAGAAGCAGGTGCCTGCAAGCACTCCTCTATGCACAAGAGGGAGAGGTTACGAAGAGGACAACTAATAATAACGGAGCTACTTGTGAACTGCATCTGGCATATGTAGTCATATGAGGTTGTTTGTTCTACGCCTTTCTGATTTCCAGGCAGCGCTAGCGTTTTCTTCTCTCCAAGCAAATAATAGTAAAAAGAAAATATTAAAAGTTTTCAGTACAACAGAGGTGGTTTTTTTCTGCTTTTATGACAGGCAGAGCTCTGAATGTGCAGAATGTAGCAGGTCATCAGTAAACAAGCTGCATGAACGCACAGAAGTGCTGTCTATCATGGCCTGAGAGAAAGCTGCCAAGTGTTTATCTTCCTTCAAGTGACACTTCCCTTCAAGAAAAAACTGAAAAATATACAACACTTAGAGTGGAATGAGGGAAGAAAATGCATTTGCTGTTTGAAGAAAGTGGTTTAGACTGGCTATTAAAGGTGTCCAAATGAAAGGGAGCTTCCATAGCTTGTAATGAGTTATCAGATTTCCATTGAACTCATATGGTCTGAAAAAATATTTGAGGATGCACAAAGCTATGGCTATGCAAGACATGCGCTTTGGAAGAATTTTAATCCTTCTGGAATACCAAAATCTCATTGGGAACTAAAAGTCCCAGCGGCCAAGTTCCTTGCTGTGGTGTCTGCTTTAGGCTGGGTAGTAGAGGATAATTTACAGTCCATTCCAAAACTGCTGAGTCTAGACCATGACTTAAGGAGATTCGCCGTGGAAACACTAGTCAGGCCTGGCTGTGTTCCTATTCAGGATGGAAGAAAGGAAAGCTGCATGAATCCAAGAGACTGAATAAAGGTTTCCGTCTAATGTGCATTTTTGCAGTGTGTCAGGGGTCTAAGTAAGTGACTCATACCATTCAGCATTTGCCATACCAGCAGATAAGCTGGGCTGTTCTCACCAAGACCTTAAACGTGAAATGCAGGGGTCCTAAACACTGCCTGTGGATCTTGCATGAGCATTTCCATCGGTCAGAAAACACTGAACTTAGCCTCATCTCATTGAATACTAAATTGCTGCAACTGTAGACATGAGCAAGTCTATCCATTCACTGAAGTTTCCTGAAGTAAGTGACAGTTGAGAAAGCGACTGTACTTTTAGAATTACTTTAGAAATAAATCTTCTTTGTCATTCATTGCTTTTCATGGCTTTGTTAATTGTCAGATGAACAATTAAATAAGATCAGAAATGTAAGGTTAAGTGAGGATGCGAAAAGAAGGAGGCTCTAACTGAGGCAAGGAAGTATTGATTTTTGTGGCTTGGGTCACAATATGGGTCACCTTATTGTCTATGGACAATAATGAGTGCAACAGGAAAACGACCCTGGGAGAGTACCACAAAAGACAGTAAGAAAAAAGAGGATACATTGAGATCAAAGGCAAGGATGATACTGAAGTAGAGATGGAGGGAATGCGGAAATGTTAGATGTAAAGAAGAAAGGAAGTGGAAGCACTGCAGAAGCAGTAAATTAAGGACAGGATTTTCAAAAGTGCTTCATTGTCCTACAAAGTTGTAATTACTTTACCATTGTTGATGGCAACAAAAATAAGTAGAGCTGGCAGAGTCAGGCTAGCAATGAGTACTTTAAAAAAAAAAATCTCACCTTAGAATTACATTGCTTTCTTACAACTTCTGCTGCAACAATGACGTCAAGCAATATTAATGGCTACTAAATTACAGCCAGTGTCTGCTTAGATGTTCTGGAAAACCTCAGATGTCTGTGGCATTAAGACACCCAGCAGCAATTACAACACAGGAACTTTTTGAGGCCCTCAGAGGCTGGTTAGAAAACTCACTTGTTTTGAATAATGTAAAAATACACATTATTGTGGAGCTTAGAAAAAACTGTTTCTCAGAATAATTAAAATGAAATCACTAAAAGTCAAATTGCATTTACAAACAGTTTAGGCTTCTAAGCGCTCTTTCATTATTCTGGTTTCCTAAGTGCAGCACTCGGGAAAAGTGCCAAGTTTATGTCTCTGCGGACTGGGCTTCTCCCTGTTTATCAGAGGCCGATCAGAGAGGAGGGAGCGGCATCGCGCGCTTCCCAGTGCTGCCCTGCCAGCAAGCCCCAGCCCTGACCTGGAGGGACCATCGCTGGGCGTGAGAAGGCAGCTCAGCTTGGGCTCCACGCCTTTGAAACCTTTGGCATCTTTGCTGAGCCTAATAAGAAAGAAGCCAGTACTGCCAGTGATGTTTGCGATGTGTCCTTTTATCCACAAGAGACTATCGCTGTTCATTTCATTTCACATTTTGCATAGGTGATTGAATAACTTGCTAACGGCGACTGGTTTGGCCACTACTACCTCAAACTGGGTTCATCCCAGTGGCTTAGTAGCTCACTTTTAATCCCTGAACTCAAATGTGCAGCAAGGGCTCTGGGATCCTAAGACATAATCCATTTGTATTTCCACAGGGATCAAATTTTAAGTCTAACAAATGAAATATTTACCACTTGGACATGTTGGAAAGCTCAGATCCTTATGTTTATTAGTTCAGAGTGCAATAATTATTAGCTAGAGAGAAGCACAACTGCAATCAAAAAGAAAACTAAATAAAACCCACCTACACAGATTTCTCACACTGGGCTCCGGGCATGACTCACTGGTTATGTATTAGGCGTTGTGGGTGGGTACTCTAATTTGTATGTGTTCCATTGTTTAGATGTGTTTTGTATGCACTAATTCTGACTTTCTGTTTTGGCAAAATCTTACAGAAAAACCCAAAAAAACCACCACCCTCTTGGGTCACAGTCATGAAACGCAGCTGCATTACCTCACCTGCCTATCTTGGGATCGGGGTGGGCTCCGCAGGGGAAAGCGATCAGCGCTTGCTCCGGCTGCCGGGGGGAAGCGCGCCGCCAGCAGCCACAGATGCTACCTGGCCATGGACGAGCTTTCGCAGCACCTTCCCCACTGCGCAGAGAATCATTTTGCATGCTTTTCAGGCCAGATTTTCAAGACCAGAAAAACTTTTTTTTCGTGCTTTAAAGCATTCAGGGGAGAAAGAACTCAGCCTGTAGTTTGCAAGGCATTTCTGAGCTCAGTCTAACATGCCAGCAGACAGGAATATACTAAATGTTAAATGGAGAGGAATTTTAAGACTGATGAAAAAGGGCATCCTTCCAAAATATTGTAATGCCAGTGCATGTCTAAGCACAGAAAGAAATCGATTAGAAAAAGTCGTGAGAAAATTATTAGAATTGAAAGTCATTGGTCCATCAATAACTATCTTCATTTGTGGAACACAAATTACCAAGAAGAATTCAATTGCTAATTTGAATATGCATTATAAATACATAAATATAACATCTTTTTTCTATTAATATTAAGATAATTTGCATGGCACTGGTCAACATGAAGTGAGAGAGGGAAATGGGATAGCATGAAGAATGAAGTGGGATGACCACTAGAAAAATATTGCGATATATCTGGGAAGGTGACTAGACCTGCTAACCATTTTGATCGCTCTAGAAAAACGCAAGACTCTCTCATGCTTTCACCTTAATATGTGTCTCTGTGATAGCCGAACACATATCTCCAAATGTATTCTCAGGAAATCCCTCCTGGCTACGCTGTGAAGTTTGGCAGGTGCTGTCAGCTGTGTAAACTACTGTGACCGTCACTGTCAAGGAGTAAGCCTACAGTGGGTAAAATAGACACTGTGTCACTGTGGTAGCTATCACACCGTGACTGGATGATAGAGGAGGAAAAGGTCTGCTTTATTCCAAGAGTTCATGCACTTTTTACAGATGGATGGCCTATCAAAACATAGGCAAAGAGATCAGAGGAGTCAAAAACCTCTTGCAGAACAGAAAGACCCGGCAAAAAAACCCAGGCGTGAAGCAACGCCCTCCCAGAATATCAGAAGGCCCAAATGACCCCGACCCACGTGCACTTTGGCTGGATCTCTGAGCTTCCCACGCCTTTGTAACCTGGCATCCCCCTAGATGCCTCAAACTTTCTGGAGACACCACAGCTGCAGCTGACCTCGCCGGCATCCCTGACAATACTGATGCCCAACTTTGCAGGAGACAGAGACTAAATCAGCATCTTAAGCCTTAATATGCCACAGCTCATATAAGGAGGTATTCAACACACCAACATTTCTTGCTTTCCTTGTTTACTTCACTCACAAAATATGCAACTTTCTTGACCTTAAGTACACTCCTTAGGAGTGTTCAGGCTGAAAGAGGCTCCACATCAGCCAAAAATAAGCATGGCTGACCTTAATAACTACTTTCCTTTAATCACAAGGGAAACACCAATGCTACACCATTGTGTGCATCACTTTTCCTTAACGCCTACATGTGCAGTGAAAGAACTGTGCGAGTTAACCCTTTCGCTGCTGTTACCAATGCAAAAGCTTGGGTCCTTTGAGCTGGGTCCTTAACAGCCTTTCAGGTTTGTTTTCAAGGGGATACTTGTGGGATAATGCAAGTCACTCAAATTTTCCACTACATCGCAAAATGACACTCATGCCTGTTCCTACTATTTGTTTAAATATAAAACAGCGCTCAACTTTCCAGCAGCAGTTTCCTGTTTAACAAGTATTCAAATGAACGGCTCGGTAGGTTTTACCTAGCACACTTGGCAGCACTAGAGGTGCGCAGCTCCGAGACTAAACAGCAAACAGCACTTGCGGGTGCTGATGAGGCAAACAGCAGGTAGATGGGGCAGGATGATGCTGCTGTTCCACGCGTGCTGCAGACAGGGCTTGCTGGCAGGTGGTCTGCAAGAAAACAGGAAAACGCAGAAGCATAAAGCCAAGGAGACTATACGGACCAAAACGAATCTAGGAGAGGATCAGCAGACTTCCTCCTTGCTCCTTCTGGAACACATAGCTAAAGAAAGAAGCTGCCTTATTACTCAGACACCCAGAAGTAGCTGAATGGGAATAAACTGCTACCCTTTATCTTGCTTCTCCCTATTAACTGGGGGCATTGGCTTCCTAACCGGACCCTGAACTGCACTAAAAAGGCAGGAGAAGGTGGACCTTAGGCCAAAAGGAATGATAAATTTTGGCTTGCCAGGGTGAAAGTTTTCCGTGTTTCTCACTTTTATATCCAGTGTGATTTCTGTGAAGTCTATGAAATTATGCCAGATTTAAAGAGGTGCAACTCACAGCAGAATTTCTTCTTTACTACTTAATGCTGATTCTCCTTAATTAATTCATTATGCCAGGACCAAAAGCATGCTAGGTGCCTATAACATTCTCATCTACTTCTCTGTTTCTTATAATTTTATTTCATACTGCAAAAATATTTCCTGTAATTGGACCTCTGGATACCTATTGACTTTCCATAAAACTGGCTGAAAACTACCACTCCATTCTTCTTGTATTTTCACTGATATTTATTCAACTGTAGGTTCCTTAATGTTTTAATTGGTCGCAGCAGCTCATATAAGGCAAAAAACATTCTTCCAATGATATTTCATATCAGGGAGGTTACTGCACTGGGATGAGATCAGCAGCCTTGTTAGGGGTGTATGGAATTCAGTTAAATGCAAAATATATAGCACTGTACTAATTGTCTGTATTGGAGGGAGAGAGCACAACATCCACTTGATGTAAATAATAGGAGTAGTAAAGTGGTCAAAAAAAGACCAGTCCAAATTAAGACAAAGTGTCAGAATTTCTGGAACTGAAATGAGATGGAGAACAATACTAATACTAAATGGATATAGTCAATTATTGCATTTGTCACTATAGAGTCTGCACAACTCACCACCTAAATGATTTGCCATTCAACATCCCAGAAGGCAGAGCAGAATTTTTATTCCATGTCACTACGACAAACTTAAGAAGCTGAGAAATAAAGGGGTGTATTCGAGAAAGCAGCCATTGATTCTGGTTGTCTCTGAGTTGGTTTGATGCTTTTTTGGTCAGGTATTAGCAGTTTTGGGTGCTAAGAATTCCTCTTTATGTTGCTGGAAGCAAACCGCGTGAGATAGTAAAAACCACATGAGACTCCAGAACTCTTGACCACATGGTTTGAACTTTCAGGATAGCATGAACTATGAGTGGACTTGTCTTTAGCTCAGTTTGCAGTCAGAGGGGGCTGGGAACTGTTTAAAATCAAGCTGCAGTAAGTTCCTTACCACTGGTTGCACAGACCTAGAAATAAAATTCTGATTGCCTACGGCCTTTCCATGCCATTCAAAATTTTGTTGAGCTAAAGTGTCTGAGTAGGTGTCTCATTAAAATCAGAACCTTTGTGCAAGGGGAAAAAAACCCAATCTTTAAAAGTGTATTTTTAAAATCCCTCTTGCCCTCTCTTTTAAGTTTCCATGGGCTGAGGCATTGTTGCTCCTGGCCTGGCTTATCATGGGAGGCTTCCCATGACAACTCGTAGCCTTGATGGTTCAGAAGATGGAAACTGTATGTAACAGGGCACTAGAATTCACATTTCACAATGGATTTCGCTGGGAGATTGAGTGACATATATGACTTCACTCTCAATCAAGAAGGACATACTTCCAACACGTAAAAAAGAAATAAAGTACTTGGTTGCCAATGAAATTGTTTCGTTGATTCATACATGACAGGTAACTTGGATTAGATTGTTCATTATGATTTGAAGGACGTATTGTGGTAATACCTTTAAGCTCACTGAATGGCTGATAAACTTTGAGGTTAAGAAGTTCACTATTATCTCATGTGCTAGGAGGGGGGAAAAAGTGCACTGGTGGAGACCTGCTGGCCTCATTACGGTGCCACGGGGTGAGCCTGCCTTCCCCGGGGTGCTGTTGAAGCTCACTGGCCTGTGTTTGCCTCGCGAGGAAGTTGCAGCACGGCCGTGATCCCCTGTGCGATGCTCGCTGCTGCTGCTGGGGACAAGGAGGCCTGGCTCAGTGTTAGACTATGAGCTACTTCAGCTGCCCCACTGTGGAAGGGATGCTGAGGAGAGGAGAGCAGGGTCAGGCTGCTGGGGAAAGTGCTCTGAAAGATTTGCTGTCTGTGGTTAAAAAAATAGCAGTAATGTTTGCTTTTTGAGCTCTGGCAATGAGCGCAGAGTTATACTCTCTTTTAGGTATTAAGTCTTAACCAATAAATGATGACAGATACCTAAAAGAGAGAGATGGAAACCACACATGACAATTTTGAAAATGAACCCTTCTTTCTCTTGCTCTCAGATCAGCTCTTTTGGAAACAGAGTGTTACGGAGTTTTTGGCTACCCATTCAAACCCATCATTTTTAACAAACCATTTCCTTGCACAAGGCACCAGCAGCTCATACCAGAAGCTGTTCGGCCAGTAACTTGAGGCTGTGATTAAGAGAGGCCTGGTCACAGCTCCTGGGCTAACTGCAGCTCTTATCCTTCCTGCCTTCCAGCTGCATCTGCTCCGACCTTAACCTACATCTGCTCCCTTAGGTGGCACCAGGCAAGGCCGCAGCTTGTACCCCTTTCTTATTACGTCTTACTTACCTTCCGTGTCTGTGGTTTTAGGTGCTGTGACAATGGCAGTCAGGAAGCCAAACTGACTTTGTAAACCAGAGTTATTCAAAATCAGAAACATGAGAGAGAAAAGAGATACTTAACAATATATCAGTACAGTCTACATGCACGTATTTTTTCCTGGAGCTTTGTCATTCCCTAAAGAGGGCCCCAGATCTCTCTGCAAGATGTCCCTCTAAAACTCCTCAGCAGCTGTCTCTACCTCCATCTCATAAAAGAGGTTTTATTCAGCAATCTTTCAAAATCTAGGTTTTCAACTAAGCAATGCATGTCATGCTTTTTCACTGGAGTCAAAAAACCATGATGTATCTCTCCAGCTTTGCTTGCTACCCTTTCAAGCATAAACCAGTGTTTGCATCTTTGGAGATGAGGTGCTGGATCCCCAACCGCTCTTCCAGCAGCCCCTGTTGCGTTCAATGGCACATAGGCATAAAACAAGCATCCTGGTAACCTCTATGGTATACTGAATCCAGTTCATGGATAAATTACATAAATTATTATAATCCATAATGTTGATTATTACAGATCAGCTTCATATCTGCTGAAATATCCCTTTGGACAACAGATACAGGAGACCCTAAAAAGATTCTAAGATTGTTAACTAAGGCATTAAAGACCACACGGCATTACAGAGAGTAAAAGAAAATCAAACAAGGGAAAGTATGTGGCTTTTGAGAAGGAAAAAGTGAAAACAGAGAACCAGTATAAGTAGGAAAGCTACCTACATAGGGAATTCAAGTTTAACTCTGTCGCTTTCAATAAGGCTACCAGTGAAAAGGTCTCGGTTTGCATATATAGAGACAGCATTTTTTCTATTGGTACATCAGACCAATAAAGTATTAGATACTGTTTCATTTTTTTTCTCAAAAAAATCAGAAGCTTTGTGATTCACTACCAACAAACTTAAGCTATTTGGTTTTGCCTGCCATATGAAAGAGATCATCTGTCTTAATGAACTAAAAGCAATCCATGTAAAATTTTGAAAATACCAACAGCAACAGCAGTATTGTGTCCTTGCACAGTTTTAAATAAACGAAGGAATCATCTATTTGAGCAGATAGATTGCAAATAAGCATGTTTAATAGCTTTACATACAAGTCTTGGCTATCCTTGCACACTGTTGCTCTGGCAGACTCTGGGGGCTTCGGAATGGGGCCCTGCTAGATGACCCCTGGCTATTTAGAGAGAGGGAACATGAGAAGCAGTTTCTAAAATGACACCTATGCCAAGTGCATCTGGTCTTTCCCGTTTCTCTGGCTAGTCTACAGATTCACAATATTACAGCTTTTTAAATGCTTTTCTATCCTTTGCTGCACCAGAAATAAAAGCAACAGGGAGAACCGCGAGACCTGGCTGCAGAAAAAGGGCTGAGAAGGAAAGGAAGCCAATGGAAAATACACAAGCTTTTCCCTGTATCACTCAGTTTGGTAACACCAGCATCACGAGTAAAGCGTACTCAGAAAGTAATGCCATTTGTGAGTTGACCGCTTCCCTTTGCATTTTTCACCTGCAATACTTCCAGTCTCGGTCAGAAGGCTTTTGTGAAATGTTTCTGTTTTTACAAAGGCTATTGTGTTTTTCGTGCCGGGCATGTACAGTACCTTCTGGCTTGCCTCGCTCCTGGTAAACCCGCGCCTTTCCTTTGTGCATGACAAAGGTAGGAAGGAGCCTGCCCAGGGACCAGGCTGTTCTGCTGACCTGCTGGTGCCACCAGCAGCACAAACCCTTTTTCCCTGTGAGGCGGCTTCCAGAGATCAGCTCTCTGCCAAGCCATTCACTACAGCCACACGCTGCCGCTGGAGTTTAATTATACCCTTCATCACACAAAAGCAGCTAATTCATGCTATAAATCATATCCCGACATGCAAACTTCTGGCGTCTCATTTCGTTCGAGTGAAATTATTTAATGCAACCGACTTTGAGGTGAGGAACTCTTTTATGTTGTTGATGTTTAGAGAAAGATTAATAGATTATTTGTTGCTGGTTTAATAAATGCACTCCACAAACTGCAATCAACTGTCTCCTATTCATTTCACAGCTCCTAATTGGCTCAGGGTACAGGTTCTATTTCCAGTCTGAAGTGCCAAGCTTATGTTTATTAAAACATAATTACCTTAATGTAATTGTTTTGAATTATTACAACTCCATTAAGTAGGACATAGTTAAAACAAATAAAAACATTCCTTGATCAGAGCTGATTTTCTAACCAATTATGGAAATGACCAGAGGAAAAAAGATGACAAACCCCACACCTCAAATTAGGTTGCTTTCCTCATGTGAATTAATCCCAGTCTTTGTACACACATTAGGGTTGTACTTAAAAATTATTTTTCACTTATAGTTTCTACATCAGTCCACAAACTTCAAAATGCACAAAATTTGCTATTTTAGGGGCAGGAGTACAGGGTCTGCCCGTTGTTCATAAGACCTTAATAGCACAGACTGAATGAAGCAAAGGTCTCATATTTTTGTGTCACCAACCTCCAGGCTCAGACTGACATCAGAAACCTCAAATTTGTGAATAGTATTCAGCAAGGAGAGTTTAAGTATTTCAGTACATCGGGGTTTCCAAAAGCCAAAACTGGTTCCAAATGTGCATTTTGCAGTCTTCTCCTATCTTTCGAAATGTACTTGCAGAGGCCAAATCCTTAATGGATTGGCAGGAAGGGGGAAGAAAAAAAGACGATCAACTAGGCTAGAGTTTGAACTGTTAAAAATTGGCTTGCAATGGCGCAGTTTGAACTAATTTCTAATTTCCAGGAAACTTGTCCGACCAAATTCAATTGCTTTTATATTTTATATTCCACCTTCCAATTAGACTGTATTTGAGGGCCTTGATGAATCCTCACTTGCACAAAACCTCAGAAGTAAGATTCACAAGCCAGCCTGTCTTACGCCCGTGATGGATCCAGATCACTAAGACTTCCAGTACTCTTGGTTTCTCTGGGTAGAGTCATCCATCCAAAGAGAGGAAGGACCTTCACTTTAAAACATTATTTTTTTTACTGTTATTTTACTACAACCCTTGCTCTTCTCCAGCCCCCAAAGCTACAGAAGCAAATCATTTTACTCTTCCCATACCCCAGTTGGAACGAGCTCTCCCAGAACCACACCAGTGTTCATGGCATTTTAGATATTAGATGGGTTCTTCACATTGCAGAGACAGTAAGTATTGGGCCAGAAAAGTAGACTTACCAGAAAGAAATCTTCTCTGAACAACATCACATGTTCAGGGGATCTGGGAGTAGCATGATGTGGTTTGCACACTTCAACAGGGTCACCAAATAGAGGTCCCCAATTCCAGCTAGCTTTCTTTTTCCAGGTCCTCTGCTCACACTGAAGATGGCGTTAGGTAGCACTGGTGTAAAGCTGGGGTGTGTGAAGCAACCTAAAGTGTGATTTCAAGTCTGACAGTGCTCCTGATTTAACTAAAAATCTCTCAGTACTCAATTTTTCAATTAAAACTCCAGGATTTTCATCTGCTTGCAGCCCTCATGGGTATGGAGAAGAGCTTTGAACATTGATCTGAGAGCCACCTTAAAGTATAAAAATGAAATAATTTAAAAAAAAATAAAAAATAAAAAATAAATTTTCTTTAAAAAGAAACACAAGTTTGTTTTTATTAAATCTCACTATCATTAAGTGAGTCCCATGATTTTTCAAGACATGATTCATGTGTTTCGAACTTAAGGGTGTAGCCAAAGAACAACTATGAATTAGGTCTCCCAGGTTGTGCAGTCCACTGAGCTGTGTAACAAACTCAGCTGCGCAGCCCCTGTGTACGTCTGGGAAGCCGAGGGCTGTCTCAGTGTAACTTAAGACTGAGCCATAAAAGTTATCTAGAGACCAGAAATGGAAGGTCAGCAAAGGGGGGGGTCAGTGCTTAAACCAAATTGCAAGAGCAGTCTCTTTGGTAAGGGTTACAGCAGCCGGGTGCTCCCTGAACAGAGTGCTGTGAGGAAGTCCTTTGTGAAGTGAGTTTGCAAGAGTTTGAGCAGTGCTCTGTGCTCACCACTGCCGCAGCAGCAGGGGATTTCCAGGGTGCCTCCTTGCCACCCCCACAGGCATCCCAGGGAGCATGTTCAGGAACTGCAGCTGCCCCACCAGAACCATAGCTCTTGCAATACAAGAACCAATTTCCACATATGTGCACCTCTAAGCTATTACCATCAAGAAAGCAGAAAGATTAAATCCTGATCTGATTTGTGAATTGCAGTTTTGTTTTTCTAATCAAGTGGGTTTGTTTCTCCATTTTCTAATCCTTGCCGAGTTGTTTGTCAGTTTTGGTCTCCTGTTCTACCTTCTCAGTTGCTGATGGTTTAAGCTTTGTGGCTAAGGAATGGTCTTTCTTACTCAGCATGTGTATGAGCACATCCCTCAAGTGAGCACTACCATAATACCAACAAATGGTAGTATTCTCTGTACTGTAAATTGCAGTGCAATTTTACAGCTGCAAGAATCAAAGTCTTATTTAATATGGGGGATTTATCCCATTGCTGTCATTAAGTCACATCAGAGCAGAGGGGCTATGATACTCTGGCAAAGGTGGTGGCTGACAGAGAATGGCTTCCAAAACACTTTGTTAAGCCTCTTCCCACTCTAATTTTGAGTGGTCAAGAGGAAAGACATTGGCTGAGAGAAAGATGTGGGCTCAATGACCTGGCCTGGGTGACCTATGACAGCTCGCTGGCCTGAGGTTTGACATCCCTGCCACACGTTTTAGCACTCATATTTTCAGGAAGCTCTTCAAAGCTTTTAAGGAAGATTTAATGCACTGCCAGAAGGGAGTTTCTAATGCCATTATCTGTCTGCTCATTCACACCCTCTTATTTTCCCTTTCTCCTTTGCCCATGGAGGCGGGGGAGGCTGGCAGATGCTGGAAGGAGCCCCATGGCCAGCGAGAAGGTGGAGTCACCCCTCACAGGGAGAGGTGAACATCAGAGAGGGTCTGATGGGTTCAGGAAAGAGCTGTCAGCTTCCTGCCGGCCACAGTGCGAGGGCTGTGGAGAGAAAGGCAGGGGAGAGAAGCGGGAGGCGATGAAGCCGTGACAGCAGCACTGGGAGCGGGTGGGTCAGGGGAGTTTCCAGCCAAACTCAGGTGGCTTTGACAATGTGGCCAGCGAGCACTAAGCAAAAATCCATGGAAAAGGCTTTTATCTCCTGGATAAAAACTCCACAGTCCTATATTCTTATCAGTTACCCATTCTACCAAGATGGATATAAAAATGCCAGTTACTTAATGGGCTGTAAAGCCCTAGGCTCAGCTGGAGCTTTCTGTGCAGTCACCAATGATATCTGGAGCAACAACAAACTTGTACGTGTGCTATGTGAGATACATGGATAGCTGCAGCTCTAACGGTTTAAATATTGTAACTGCAGGACCCTTAATATTTGCTGGAAAAGCGCTTAGCTCTCACTGACTCTACCACTCTACCTGACCAAACCAATCAATGGTCCTTTTTTGGAAAGCGGAAACTTTAGTTGCTTTGGCTTCAGACCCTGTGGCATCTGAGTGACCTGCTGCCGGTGAGGCGGTGGGGGCCGCTCTGGAGAGCTGCAGCTGCTAAACAACAAAACTGGCAAAGTCTGGTGTAAATTCTGCTTAGAATGAAAAGGACAAAAAACGTGACCCCAGACAAATTCCGCTGTTAGCTACAAGGCTGGGTGACTCTCAGAGGGGAATGCATGGAGACACTGGCAGGAGAGAAGCTTGAAACAGTGCTTCCTTCTCCTTGCGGCAAGGGGATTGGCAACAAAGCCTGGGGACCTGAAACAGTACATTTTTTTATGTCCCTCTAAGTAAAACATAACATGATGAAATGCAGAGAAATCTCCTAGGGGATTTAGATGAAAAATAAAAGTTTCAGCCTTGTGGAGATATAATAACAGACCTGCAGGCCCCAGTGCAGCAATAAGAAGTCCCCTCTAAATGAGGGCAAAACAGTTACAGTTTGCTATCACTTTTTATCATCTTTTGATAAAAAAAAATAATCAGAAAGTAGCCCTAAAACAATGGATGAAAGTGTTCAAAGGAACAGGAATGGTCTGTATCCTCACATGTGCTGCCCAGAAACTCCATAGTGAGAAAAGAAACACCATTTGGGCTATTCAAAGAATCTATGTATTTGCTCACTTGCAGAAAACAGAATAAAGAAGAAAAATATTGGATATGCTGGCTAATCATCATGACATTTTGTTTTAACTTGAACAGCTTTAATTCAGTTTGCAGCAAATAAAAATAAAATTTCAGAAGAGGGGAAACTGAGGCTGAAATTTGCTCAGAGGTTTACATTGCCATTCGGTTGTTACAGGTAACCACTCCAAGAGCAGAGGTGGGGTACTTGACGTTGCTTTATTTATTCGTTCAGAAAGAAGGAGCTTTAAGAGTTTCAGTTGCACAGCTGCTGGGTGAGTGATTTCCAACTGTTTGGGACTGAGCACTAAACTAATGCTCTTCTGTACAACCATGGCTCTACCCACCGGCTCCTGAAGGACCGATTGTCAGCGGATACAGTACGCAGCAACAGGAGATGAGGTGCTGAGGCCTTGTAGCCCTGCCGGTGGGGCAGTGGCCAACCCCTCTGACGTGGAACCGCATCTTAAGTAGGGGAAATCTATCCAGATTAGGCTACTCTGCCAGTTAAAGAAACGGCTTATCCCCTGTGTGCACTTCGTAGACAGCCTTCCAAATTATTTCTTCTATCTGTCCTAAAAGCAAGAACAATGACTATTTTTCCAAAGAAGCTGTAAAATCGTACACTTCATAAAGACCCATATCACTCTTGAATGGAGATGGTAAAATCTTCGCCAAGGTATATACAAATAGCCTAGCACCTTTTCTGACATCCATTATCCACACTGACCAGTCAGGGTAACCCCTCCAAAGGCAGGCCAACAATAACATAAGGAGGTTATTAAATATTATTCATTACCTTCAGTGAAACAAAATAGAAGCCTAATTCTCAGTCTTGGTTCCAAGAAAACATTTGATAGGATCCTGAGGGATTTTTTTGTTCTTTACTTTAGAGGTTTTTAATTTTGGCTCTGAGTTTAGATCATGGATAAAAATGTTTTTCCAGCAAACTATGCCTTGGTGATAACAACTTGAAATCCCTCCCACCTTACCTCTTGATTTAAGAGTAATGAGAGAATGCCTCCTCTCCTCCTGCTATTTGTGCCATCCTAGTCATGCTTACCAGGTCATAAGTGAATAACTGCGAGGCAGCAATACCAGAACTCATTCTTTCAGATTCTCTTGGAAAACTAACTCAGCTCCTCCCAAGGCATTTCTCACTTACCCATGTCACAGCTAGGACTCAAAACCAATCTACCATAAATCAGTGGCCATTTCTATTGGCTCATTTTATTAAAAGTATATATAACCAGTGAATTCTTAGGTGAAATGGGTTTGAAATATTTTAGTGTAAAGAGTCTAGTAGAGCTATGTCCTATTTTTCAAGAAAATATACCAACTGTGTTAAAAAAATATCACTGAATGCAGACATATGGCAAAACTTTCTAACAACATTTGGCCTTATATGCTTCTCAAACCCAAGCATTTTTTTTAACCCTTCTCCTTCACTCATTCAAAACCACAGATAAAACCATGAAACAAAGCAGAGAATTTCTGTGGAAAGCCAAAAACCAAGATAAAGTATACTCAAAGGAAAAACCTTTTCTACTTTCTCATTGAGTTAAAAAAAGAAAAAGAAGAAAGAAGAAAAAATGAGCCAAGGCCATTTTGGGTGGTAAAACACTGCCCTGTAATTTTTTGCACTTTCCATTACCAGTATTTTCCTCTTCTAAAATAAAACGCCCCTCCTCACTTGTGAAAACCCAAGCGAAATGACTGGAAGACTGATGAAGAGCTTGATCCTGCAAATGTAAATTAACAGTAGCAGCTCACACGAATGAAGCTCCTTAGAGCTAGGAGGTATGCCGGCACAGCCCTCCCTCACTGCACCTTACGCCTGGAAGCCACGGCTCCAGCTGCATGCTAAAATGATCCTTGGCTTCTACATTCCTTTTAAACAACAGCAAAGTAAAAAATGTTAAGGCATAAGTGCTAATGGAGCCCATCAGATATGGTCAAAAGAAGACAGAGGCTTTTCTCAGATGCTATTGTTCACCTCAGTAATATGTTTAAGAACAATAGGGGAATGAATATGCTCAAGACATGTTGCCTGATGTCTTGAGGATCTTTGCAGCATTATTTTTGGAGTCCAAATGACCCACAAGCGGTGCAATGGAGGCCTGGAGCTGTCAGACTCATCCCCACCCCTGCAAACCAGCAGAGTTACAGGAAAGGGTTGAAGACAGAAAGCTGTCTTGGAGACTGTGTGCTAACGGTAAAAGTAGCTCCATCCCAGCTGACCCTACGTATCCATTGTTGGAAACAAGCTCTAAATTGCCACTTGCAGAAACTAGACCCATGTCATGCTGCTTCTTAATCAATTTGTATCAGTTATGCAAACTCCAAATATGGGTGAGGTGAATGATCCAAAGGATGGCTTCAGGCCTGAGATAGTCATAATTGAGACAACTTTTCATTACCTATTAACGTGATTTTGATGATCCTGGAAAGTATTTATACATGAAATGATTGATATAAGTGATTCTTTCTAAGGTTCACTAGTTAACGTACTCCAACAATGACAGAATAAATACGTACCTGGAGAGATTTCAGAGGATGAAGAGACAGCAGCACTACCTTCTTAGCTCTTGGCTTGGTCATAAATATGGCTGGATGTAACACTTCAAATACTACAACCTGGTTTAGTCTCCTAAGTCCGTTAAACAAGAAATGTTTGAAACTGGTGCAGAATTCAGATCATTTATTTTAACTGACTAAATATTAGGCATCATGTTTTAATTTTTCAGTTTAGGCTGTGTCTTTATCCAATCACAGAGACATTCTTAAAGAGGATAAAATGCCCAATGTGATTCACTTCAGTGTTGTTAAGGGAGGTTCTGAACTGGGGAGCCTAGAACGACTACCCCAGTGAGCTGGGGGAAACCCTGTCCTCTGTGGTCTGCAAGGCCATGTCTGGAGTCAGTGCTATGCCCAGCTGACTTTGCTCTGCCTAGTCTGGAGTCCAGGAGCAGGGAATTGATGACAGCAGGTAGCTCCCCATCGTCTGACTGGCAAAGTGTGTGTGGCTGACAGCCCACATCCTTACAGCTACTGGGATATCCGCTACTCCAAAGACAACTTGTCCATGCACTCGCTCCTTTCTCTGCACTGTAGTTATCTGTGATTATCCATTACGTATCCATTACCTGCTGGATCCCACCCTATGACTTTGGTGGTGTGATGACTCGTAAAGATATACCAGGGTTTCTTTGAGCCTAATTACGAATGGGATTAACTGCTAAGTAGAAACCTTAATTGGTAAGATTTCAGACATAAAAGCAAGCAAACTTCTGCTCTACTGAAAGCAATAGTTAACTGCTTACCTTTTTTTAAATTACTGAAAGTAACATAACTCTAAAAGGGGATACCCTGTCAAACTCTAAGGGACAAATTACCTTGATTTTTAAGTCCAGCAAACCTGAAGTGCTCTCTATAATTCCACTGATGGAACCGCTTTGTGGAAAGAAAACTGTATAAAGCAATGTTTCTACTGCCTGGAGGTTATCTGCAGAAGCAACCTTTGAGCGCACTACAGATAGCTCAGCTCTATGGAAGCATATCAGCAGAAGCAGCAGTCCAGATGACCTACATCTTAGCAGGACATCAATAGGAAGCAGATACTAAATCTGTATGTGTGTCAGGGGACGGATGTATTATTGGTTTGAACACAGTCTCAAAGACCAAAGTTTCACCTCACCAATCAGATGAAGGGAATGGGCAATTTCCCTTTGGAAACCTTCTGTGAAGTGATCTGTTTAGCGACTGGGTGTAGACAGCAGGCAGACCCATTCAAAAGAGCGTTAGAGAGGAGAATGGAGAAAGGCAAAGTTGAGGAGGGGGAGAAAAACAGTAAGCATTTTTGTTAAAGAACAGAATGTAAAAAAGTTGGGGTGGGGGTGGTTGGAGGATAGCCCGTGCATCACAGTATCTTGGTTAGATGTTTCATTCCAGTGCATGCGTTAGCGGGAGATAATTAGGAGCTGAAGTCTCCTCCAGCCAATCAGCCTGCAATTTATGGTATATTTAGCCATTCCTCAGTGATGAGGAGTCCTGGGCAGGCATTCTCAGAGAGTTACTGCCTTCTCTGCAGCCCTTACATCATCATCCAAAGTCTGCAGTCATCATCTAGAAATTTATACCTCACAGCTAACTACTGTTTCTGTAGAGCAAACACTACGCTATTTCTTACCAAGAAGACAGCTTGTGATGATATGCAGCTTTTAAAAGTCTTGTGAGATCCTGCGTATATGATAATGTACTGTTGGCAGCTTGTCAAGGAGAGAACTGCAAAAGCAATCACATTGTTTTGAGGAAGAGACAACGATTAAAGTTTGGTTTCTGTGGCTTGGTGAAGAACTGACAGAGAAGAGAAAAATTATGAGGCCAAGTACGTAGCTGATATTAAATTACCAACACTTCGTTTACTTATTCTCCAAACAACCACTTGAGATCTCTTACTGAAACAGTTAATAATAAAACCTCTAAGAACATTTAAAGCTTGCCACAGGCATTTCACGGAAGTTGGTGTTTCCCAGCTCCCCGTAAGCCATTAGGGCTTCCCTCCTACACCTTGACATGCTTCAGTTAGAAACAGCTGAAGGCACTACGCTTTTAAACAAGAGCCTATTTACATGAAGCTTTTTTTTGTCTACAACTTTTCCACTGGCAGTGGTGATGATGGGAGTCAGGGTAAGCAGGGCCCCAGGTAATTTAAGCATCTGTCCCTGCTGAGAGCACACCTGCACAGGACTGTGCTTGGAAGGCCAGCGGCTCAGGAAGCACCATCGGCTTCCTTCCCGCGGTGGCTGCTTCTGCAGGCGGAGGGGTGTAACAGCCAGCTGGGGGGGAAACAAGCCTCAGGGCTCGAGGCATCAGTCCTGGGGAGCAGGTGGATCCTCCAGTCACATTGGCTCTGCCTGCAAAGCAGGCACGCTTTGAGGTGTTTATATTCCCAGAATGCAGTTTCCATTGCTGGTGTAATCATTCTCTTGTACAGCAGTCACAAGGTACTGTGCCACACGCACCCTTCTGCATGGACTGACAACTAGGTATGATGTCAGGCAATTGTACAAATTTTGTTCTTAATACTTTTGAATCAGACTGGGCAATTAAAAACACAGGTGTCCTCTCTGTGATTAATATTTTTCATTAAATAATATTTTTGTGATACTGACTGGACAATATTTCTAAGTACACAGAAGACCACCACCAAAGCTGTTTTTAAACACAGGCAATTTTGGATCAGTTTATCTGCTTCAGTGTATTAAATAACATTGCTGACCTTTCTGTTCTTCTAGTTTAGCCACAGAAGTGACCTGATTTGAGGGTTGTTGCAAATATTTCACGAGTTATCCCTGCCCTAGGTCATGCCCAAAACCTTTTTCGAAGCCTCTAAGGAAAGTGAAGGTGAGCTCCAGCTGTGGCAAACAGGGTGAAAAGACGTGGGCACTCTAGTTTCTAGATAGCTGTATCACCTCTTCATCCCTTATGACTACAGAGCACTTCTCCAGCAGATATGGCAGCTGTGCCTTCTTCTATATGCTCAGACTAAGCAGAAGGCAGGTAAAAAATGGGTGAGAAACAACTAAATGCAGATGCTTCACTTGGCCTGACCGACTGCTTCTCATGCACTTGCTCTGAAACTCCCCAAACCTCCCGACACAATCGATCTGTTTCTGGCTGAGGAGATAGAAAAGGAGGAATGTGGGAAAGAGACACAGAAGGATGGAGGTCATGAACAGAAACAAAGTGTTGAGAGGGAAAAAGGCAGAGTGAAATAGGAAGAAAAAGTATTAATACAGTACAATATTCAACAAGAAGGAAAATTATGTGGGGGGAAAACAGACATTGGAAAAGGCCCAAGAAAGGAGAAGAGAAGGGGGTGAGGACTTGGCAAGGGAGATAAGCAAAATCAACAAAAGCAGTAGATTTCTTATTTTATCTTCTAGAAAACTGCTGCCAAAATAAGATAATACATGCATTAATAACCATCACTATGGTTAAGCATGTGGACTATGTGAAGGCGAGGAGATTACCAAAGAACGTAGCTCTGGTGGGATGCCAGGTGCTAGGGAAACTCGCAGGAGGACGATCCAGCAGTTTCTCTGAAGGGGAACGGAAACTCTCTAGGGCAACCTTGATGGAAAGTTTGGAAAGATTTTTTCCTCACCTGGGGAGGAGGAAGGGCTGAGCAGGTCATCAAAACACAATGCTGCCTTTTCCCGTCTCACAGCAGGTTCGAGTGAGGCTGTCACTGTCAGAGGGAGCAGACCGTTCTCATGGCATATTTTGAGTCAGAGAAACCCAATTTCTTGTGTAGTATGTGTACCACCAATGCCGGTATTGGTGGTAACTCAGCAATGCTTTTGCAGGGATTTTAGCTGAATCAGCATTTGCAGTTAATACGATCTAGTGGATGCAGCACTGCAGTAGCAGGATATTCGTGCTATTCCTAGCTGGTATAGTGGGCAGCCTTGAGCATGTGAAATTCCCTGTCTGTTTCTCAGTTTCCACATCCATAAATCAGGTAGTGGTACTCACTGATTGGCTAACGTATTTTGAGATCCACAAGAGAAAAGCACTGAATAAGAGCTGGGTGTCACTAAAATTACCTTTTCCCCCTGTGTACACAGAATTTTATTCTTCATTTTCAAGCCTTTCACATGTTCTACATTGCTTTTCTGTTCTGATTAGTATCTAGCTCATATCAATAAAGTTATCTTCTCACTTGCTTTTCTACTTCGTAAAAAATGCTGTTATTTCATAGCCTAGTTTTAGAGTAGAAGAGTGAAGAATATGCAGTCCAATAGCAGAGTGATAGTAACATCATCCAAGTACCCAGAAAAATAAAAAACACTTTCCTCTTAATTTAGGCATAATCTGCTAATTCACTTTACCCCACTTTAGAAATATGTACTGCATTGCACTGTTCATTAGGGAGGATGGAGAGATCAGAGGTCATCCACAACACACAGGGCATATGCCACATCCAGCTATCTTTATGAATAGTGAAAAACACCATGAGCTGTGTGTAACTTGCTTAAATGTAAAATTTAGTTATATATTTTGCTACAGATTATATTGCCCTAGCATTTTGAAGTTATTAGCTTGTGAGGAAGCCTGTTTTTAAAAACTGCTTTAGAAAAGCCCTCCCCACTATGCACAAGCACCTATCAAAACGTCCTTTCCATGTGCTCTGAGACTTCTACATATTACCGCATGTCTAAAGTATCCCACCGATTTGCCCCTCATGTTTGTAAGGATTAGCGAAATCTGCCCCCTCCTTTTGTCCTTTACAAGTAATAGACAAATTTCCGGTTATATTCACCTATAAAAATAGGAATATAGTTCATACCAATAGCTGCTACATTTAGTAGGATATTCCCTAGCGGTGGCTAGTCATCCCCAGGAGGACAATGAGGCTCTTCTTACACTGTAGAAGAAGAAACGATAAATGTCTATCAAGCAAACGAAGATCAGTCCTAAAAGGGGGAGAGGGGACTAAGCAAGTCAAACAATAAAATTTGATAACATGTTTGTAATTAAAAAGTTACGAGTGACTTCCAGATATCAAAGAAGGAAAAAAAATCAATTATTTATATTTGGCATGATTTTCAAAGTTGTCATTGTATTCACAGGTTCTCATTGAAGTCACTGTAAACTGTGGGTATGCAGCACCTTTGAAAACCTTGCCAAAACTGCCTTTAGACTGTAAGTTCCTTAGGGCAGAGCCCTGTTACTCATTTGGCAAATTGTATTGCAACGCTCCTTTGCCTAAATATGGCTGTTTGCGTAATAATAATAATAGATAACAGATTTGTGCTGGAATTCAGAAATATCTGATGTGGTTCTATAGCCTCCTTATTAATACAGTATTTCAAAGCATTAAATAAAAGCTCATTTTATAGGCAAATCACCAAGGAAGTATGACCAAAGGAAGCTGGCTGAAAACAATTTAGAACTGGAGAGCTATTTGCTTGGTCAAACCTGGAACTTCCCTTCCACTGCGTGTTTCAGCTTCACATTATTTGACTCATAGGCTGTCAGCTGGGAGCCTCGGTGAACAGGTAGGCCATGAAATATGCATCTGCCTGCAGTTATTTTAGAGCGTAGAATCTGATACACGTAAGTACGTACAGCAGCACACACCCTCAGCCCTGGGGGTGTTGCTACACTCCCCAAATTCATGTGCAATGCCTCTGCCTGTGCCAGAGACAGCTACGAATGCACATTGACTCATTTTGCCTGGGAAGTGCCAGAGCCTTAGATTTCAAATTCAAAGGGTATCAGCACAACAGCTATTTTTCTTTGCTCTTACTTCAGAAGTCTTCCTGGGTTCAGCAACTCAGTCTACCCCAGCTATAACTCAGGTTGGTATTTTGCAGTTTAATTTACAAAGTAAACTAATTACACACCTTCTTGACACACGTATGACAAGTCAGTAGTGACAGAAACAGCACTCTCATCCCAGGAGCATCAGGGAAGCAGAAAATAGTCCACACCTTCTCAAAACTGTCTGCCTACTTTTCTAAGCTCTGCTTTCCTCCAGCTGTTCCTCATCTACAGAGTGGGGATAATGATACCTATTTTTCTGAAGGTCTTGGAGGCAGGTGAGGAAGAGCACTGCCCAAGGAAGGTGCACGATATTCTCAGAGGAACGTCTGCTGCACCATTGAATTAGCACTGCCGTGGCTCCAGGTGCTGGCTATGTCAGCAGGCAGCAATGCAAAACCCCTTTCACAGTACTATTTATCCAGAAGATAATTATGAGGAAAAGGAAAGAAAACTGACCAGTCCTAATAAATACCAGCCCTTTCAGGAATGAATTTGAAAGCCAGTTTTTTAGGTATCAGATGATAGGAATCATAAAGTTAAAGCGTGCACTTACTTTAATGAACCTGGTCAAAAGCGCTGTCTGGAGTGTTTATTTATTCATTAATTTTTACTTGAGTAGACAAAGTAAATCTGCCCTTGGTTTTCATAAAATCTTTCTTGCTACATTCTATTTAGTTTAAATTGGCATCTATTTGATTCAACCTGGAAAGCCCAGCCAAATCCAATTAGTGTCATTGAAACTCCTGGAGTTCACTTTTTCTTTTCTTCCCTGTCCCCCGCCCCACTTTAAAAGCCAAGAGGAATAATTCCAGAGGTCTAAATTTGAGATTGTTCCCACTTTTCACTTGGAAGAGTGATGGGATGGAAGGGAGTAAATAACAATAACGTCACAGAAGTGAAAAAACTGGCTACGGAGCCCGTTTTTGGCTGGCTGGCTGGCTTTCCTCTCTGGCTACAATGCTTTGCCTTTTTTTTGCATTTATTTTTGTTAAAACTTCCGAGCAGCCCAGCTCAAACCCTGGTGGACCCGGTTGCAGGTGGCAAACCGTGGCGGTGCTTCTTTGATTCACAGACCTCAGCGTGCTGCCTGCAAGCAGAGAACCTGAGGTAGCGTCTCTTTTCTTCTGCCTCCCTCCCCATCCCCATCTGCTGCTGGGAACGCCAGGGTGGAGCCTGGTGAAGGCCGACGGAGCCTGGTCCGGCAGCCATCGGGAAGCACACAGTCCCTGTCTCTCGTCTCCTTCACCAGCAGCAGGTCCATGGGCATGGACTCCGCCTTGGTGAGGAAGCCGGCGGTGCTGGGGCTGCGGCAGCCGCTCGGCCAAGGTGGGTCCCCCTCCCTTCCTAAAAGGGTGTAGCTGGGCAGCCACCGGGCTGCAGGCGGTAGAGAAACAAGTTAATTTTGCTCACAAAAGCTCCGGTAGCTCATTACAGAAAAGGAGCCTTCAAAAATATTGCTAAAATATGAATGTTTTGCAGGGGTTGCCACAGAAACATGTAGAGTATATAATCCAAAATAGGATGTCTAGACAAACTCCTACTGTCTGACCTTTTATGTATTTCCTAATCCAGCCAATCTTGCCAAGCAAATTGGTGACTAAGCAGCAATTCACTTTACACGGTGTCGTAAAGGCCTGACAAGGCCCAGGTCACGGTTATAAATTTCAGTCTGGCTACTTCAGCAACTCTCGGCTTCCTTTACCAGCACGGCTCCCGTGTGGTTTCTGGGCTGTGATGTGTGCTCTGGATCATCGTGAAGTAATTTTGGGGCTGTAAAATCCAAAAGCCACAGCTCCGCTGCGAAACAGAGAGCACTTTCATCCGGCAGAACCCCAGAGTTTACATAAAGCCGTAAAAAAGGGAGGCTGGAGAGAGTCTCAGGCGAAAGCGAAATGAAAGGCAGTGGTGCTGGGGCCTGCAGCAGCCACCTCCTTCTGGGGGCTGGGAGCTGGCGTCCCTTCTGCCCCCAGCCTATGGGGTGCCGGCCGCCTGCAGCTCGGGCACCGGCATGTGCTAGTCACGGCACATCACCGAGGTCGTGCTGCTCCGGGTTCCTCTTTCCTCTGCCCTGCACAAGCCCCTTTGTTTTCCTTTATCTTCCAGAAGTAACCCCGCACAAAAAAGTAGCCAGCTCCAATCCTCCTGCTGCAGCAGAAAATTCACCAAATGCTGTTCAGTGAGGGGTCTGGTGAGGGGTCTGGAGAACAAGTCTTATGAGGAGCGGCTGAGGGAGCTGGGGTTGTTTAGCCTGGAGAAAAGAAGGCTGAGGGGAGACCTCATCGCTCTCTACAACTACCTGAAAGGAGGTTGTAGCAAAGTGCGGGTCGGTCTCTTCTCCCAAGTCACAGGTGATAGGACAAGAAGAAACAGCCTCAAGTTGCACCAGGGTATTTTAGACTGGGTATTAGGAAAAATTTTTACACTGAAAGGGTTATCAAGCATTGGAACAGGCTGCCCAGGGAAGTGGTTGAGGTAGTAGAGAAGTGGTAGACGTAGTGCTTAGAGATATGGTTTAGTGATGGCTTTTGACAGAGTTAGGTTGATGGTTGGACTAGATGATCTGAAAGGTCCCTTCCAACCTAGGCGATTCTATGATTCTATGATTCAGTGACATATCATTTATCAGATTCCTAATGAATCTGAAAAATGGCTTTAAATACAGGGAAGGAGGAATAACCTCAATAACCTCAAGTGCTCAATAACCTTTAAAAAGCTATGTGTATCTAGGTGTACGCATCTATGTACATACATATGCATATATACACGTACATACACATACATGTACATGCATTTGTATACATACAGATGTAGAAATGCACAAGCTCATATAGGTGAATATATTCTACAGGAAAAAGCAACCAAAGCGGTAAATTTTTATTTTTTGTTATACTTTGTTCCACATTGCCCATTCCTCTCTCACCCACAGAGCGGGATTTGGGGCCATGCTTAGGCTGAAGGTAGGAGGGCTGCCCTGGGCAGGGGTCTGAGGCAGAAAAACAGCATTGGTCCTTCTGAGTTAAGTTGGTCCCAAGTACACGTTCTGGTAAGCGTAAGGAAATCTCGTACACGCTGCAGGGACAGGGCTGCGTAACACATGTTACTGCACAGAAAGCAAGTGAGAGAGAGAAAAGAGAGCTATTGTCAGAAGGAAATGGGAGGGAGGACCCGAAATAGGTAAGGAAAAAAAAAAAAGTGAAATAAATTACAATTTGATCAGCACATTAAAAGAATCATGTGCTGTACAGTATTATATAGTGGTAATTATACACTGTGTATTAAACAGTGGTAAGAATTAACGACTTAATATCTGGCCACTCCATATAGCTTGTTACAGAGAGGTGTTGGATTTTATATATATTTTCTGTGAAGTTTAATTTTCCATGTGGTGTTTGGTCAGGAAATGGAGAGCCCCTCAGGTGGAGTGCCAGGAGAAACCCTTCTGAAGAGGACGTGTGTTGCGATGTGCCTTGGGAAGATCCCAGGGGCGAACATTTCATCTTCCAAGGCACTTGCTTTGTTTTACGCCCAAGACGTTGTTTCTACCACAGAGGTTTCATTCTTAACAAAGATTCCAAAAAAAAGGTGAAGAAAAAGATTTCTGCGATGCATGGACATCAATCCATCCAAGCGCAAAAGAAATTAACAACTTGTGATTAATTAGAGATTAATAGGAGGTGCATGAGGAAAAGCACCACGCTGAATGCATGTCCTGCATCGCTGGTAAACAGCTGCTCCTTTCATCTGGAAGTTCAGAAATTTCTTTTTCAAAGGGCTATTACCATCACCCCTGCAGCACAGGGTAGAGCCGGGTAGAGCCCTGGCATCAGGAGAGACAGCTCTTAATCCTCGTGCTGCCCCGGGGTGGTGTGCCTGTGGCATGATTGCTTTACCAGTCTGTGTCATTTCTTCCCATGAGCTGGCCTTTCTGTGCCTGATTTCCTCGGTTCTTTGGGACGGGCAGTTCCTCTTACTCTGCGCTTGTGCAGTGCCATCCACAGCAAGGCCCTAATGCAGAGGCCATTAGGTGCTACCACAAACAAGTGACTAAGCCACCACAGCAGTTAAAATATGACAAGTTTCCCCAATCCTGAAAAATTTGTCTCCTGATGGGAAGAATTAGGCACCACATGCTTAATTTGTAGAGCAGGCAGCTCTTCTTTGGATATAAATGTGCAAGAGCAAAACAGCACTCATTCAGCCTGGGCTGCATGGTCCACGTTAAAAATAGAAGGGATGGTAATGGGGATGACAAGGAGGTCACGGACACCTAGAAGGGACAGATAAATTAACGGTTAAAGTTTTCCAGTAGTGCAAAAATACATAAGAAAAGGAAAGAGGAGTGCAGGAACTTTATCAGTCCTATGTGAAAGCTAATCTAGAATTCTCTAACCCTAACCCTAGCCTTAACACTAATGATCATAAACCTAATCATAAACCTAGCCCTAACCCAACCTAACCATAAACATAATCCTAATCTGGATGACTATAACCCTAAAGCTAACCCCTAACCCTAAAACTAAACACCTTAACCCTAATCCTGAATTTAACTCTAACCCTAACCTTAACCTTAACCCTAACTTTAACACTAATCCCTAACCTTAAACCCTAACAGTAATGACTATAACCCTAATATTAACCCCTAACTCAAACTCTAAACTCAATGACTGTAACTCTAACGTGAACACTAACCCCTAGCTGTAATTGTAACCCTAATGCTAACTTTGACCCTAACCCTGATAAGCCTCACCCTAACTATAATAACTCTAAACCTAATCCTCACCCCAACACTAACCCTAATGTTAATGACTATAACTCTAAATTTAATCCTAAACCCTAACCTTAATCCGAACACTAAACTCTAACACAAATCCAAACCGTAATCCTAAACCTAATAACACTAACCCTACCCCTAAGCCCTAATCACAACCTTAACCCTAACTCTAACGTTAACGACTATAACCAAAGCCTAACACTAACTCTAACTCCAAATGTTAACCCTAATGACCCTCAACCTAACAACTATAACCCTAAACCTCTAACCCCGAAACCTAAAACATAACCATAACCCTAATCACCCTAACTCTAACCCTCAGCCTAAACCTAAACATAAGCCTAACCCTAACCCTAACCCAAAGCCTAAGCCTAACACTAAACCATAACCCTATCCCTTATTACCCTAACCCTAAATACCAACGCTAATCCTAAAGCCTAACCCTAGCCCTAATCCTATGTGAAAGCAAATCTAGATGTGTGTAACCCTAACCCTAACAGGTGTAAGACTGAATCAAACTTCTCACTTTAGAAATCATACTTTTCAGCTTTTTTCATAGCAATTCCCTGAGGCCATTTTGCTGGCCAGATTGTTTTATGGTTCCTCCTTTTTGCTTAAATGAAAAAGATGAGCATGTGGTGTGGTCCTCTGCTTCAGAGGCACTCTAGTTCAGGGGAACAGAAAGATATGCCCTTCGTGCTACCTATACCCGTGTTAGTCCCCACAGCTGGTGTGGCTGGCAGTCCCTGTGATGTCCTCAGTGAAGTCATTTTAGCTGCGAAGAGCTGCCTGCCTGGGGCACAGTGCTGCTGGCTTTCCTCAGGAGGTCCTGCCTCACCTTCCTTCCTGCTCCGTGCTTTTCCTAGAACCAGGACCTACTTTTTTTTTTCTTTTTTTGAAAGAAAGACTCTTGTTCCCTGCGAATATAAGCAAAATTATATTCTGACGTATGGTTAGATTTCACTAAAATGGCAGTCTTTTCTCTCTCTGTCCATCTGGGCCCCCCTCACACACACAAAATTGTATTTTATGTACTTGTGTATATGTTCTGTTATTTTCTGTCATGTAACTGTCAGCTGCACCACTATCCTGCCCTCGAAAAATGGATCATTTAGTCTGATGTTTGTTTTAAAGTCTGAGCAGGGGTGTTGTGTTGCTGTACTACTGGTTCTGGCAGGCTTTCATCCAAGCACAGCACTCATCACTGTTTTCTCCGTTCCCTATTAATGGTCACAAGATGGTCCAGTCAAGAGATAACACTCCTCTAGAAAAATATTTATAAGGGAAAGGACAAGCAACATGCTAGACATTTGTTAACTACAAAATTAGCAGGCTCATAGTACTCAAGGATCTATGACTTCTACTCCCTTTTCTCAGATTCCCTCTCCTGTAACTAAACAGAAAATTAAATTCTGAAAAATATCACGGTATGCTTTGTTACCAAAAGTATAAAATGTACCCTGATGTATAAAAGGAATGCACCTTCATCTTTTCAACGTAACAGTGAAGCAGGTTGCCAGCAGGAGCAACCGACACTATCAATCCTTTTCTTCTTTTTATATCTTAGAGAAACAAACCTAACACGTACTGCAAAGTTACAAATTTTATACACAGTCTGTATAGCTGTTTCCTGTCACTGCTAGCCTCATCATTTCTCTTCCACTCCCTCTACTCATTTATCACACTGAGTTGTTGCATCATGTAATAATTTTGATTTTCAGCTCCAGAGGAGATAGCTGTCACTTGGTATGTATTCATAGGATGGTGCCTTGATTTAATGAGAATGCCAGGTGAATAAACATTACAGAACAGCAAAAGACAGCACGAACACCAAGCAGATCCAAATAGAAACATCCTGGCATTTTTTTCTTTTGTAGGCAAGTAACATTTTTGTCTTGTTTGAAAAATTAATTTTCCTGACACAGGCAAAGGCAGCCTATACCTCATATTTTGTGGGCTACACAACAGTCAGAATGGTAGGACTAAGTAATATTAATGTTGCTTTGGACTAATATTTAATTCAACAATTAAATTGCCCAACCAACCAATGCTGACTCCATCCCAGAAATAAATGCAAACTCAAGGCTGACTGGAACTTGGAAATCTTATGAGGACACTAACATTAACTGCTCCCCTGGAATGCCTCAATGCTGTCTGCACACTCAGATGGTCTCACTTTACTTGTTCCCCCTGTCTGAGCAATAGCTAGCTGGAGGCAATCGAGTCAGCAAAAGTGAAGAAAGCGCTGAAAAGAATGCACACAGACACAGCCCAACACTTGCCGTTAGTTTGTTTAATGGTTATAGAGCCTGCCATCTTCCTAACACCACTAGAGGTTAAGTTCCTTTTGTCTGAAAGTAGCTCTTATCCTGCGAGGTGGAGGAGAGCCTCATTTAGATTATGTGTCACCCAGCTGAATTGTTCCGCCGCTTTCTCATATAGGCCGGTAGCAATTCTGCATTTCACACACCTTTCACCCCATTATCATGAGAGGGACTAAAGCCGGGGGCCACAGTGACAAGGCTGTCTTTGAAAGACCCAACGTCTTGCATGTGTCTTTCAAAATCTCTCAATCCAGTCCACGTCATCATCGTCTGCAGCCTGTAACTCCCGTGTTACCATGCAAACAACCGGATTATTGTGTTTTACAGGACAATTCCCTGGTGAGGAAATCTATTTGATCTTTGGCCTTTTTCTGTGTACAAGTTCAGGATGTTTATCGTCACTTCACAAGGTACGGCAATGACTATTTCTTAAGCAAATATCGCTGTCCATAAACATGGCTGATGTTGCCAAGGGTCTGCTAGCTGAATCTTTCAAACGAAAACAAGAAAATGAAAGTTAAAAACTGGCACACTGTGGGCTCAGAGATTTTAAGAGCAGGTTTGATCTGAAAAAAGAAAATGGAAACAGCAACTCCTCTATACATTTATGAACAAATTAGTCATTTTGATCTTTGATACCGATACATAGCTCATCAAAAGGCTGACTGGCATAGTTTTTCTTACGCTGCAACTAACTACCTTTAGCACTGTTCCTTGCAGGAGAGCATCTGGAGGTGTCAAGCTGGCACCCGACTACATGAAGTACTGTCCAGATGTAAGCAAGGGTTGACCAGGCTGGCCTGGCAGTTGTGAATTGTTATTTCAAAGCACCTTATCATTAGAACATATTTAGTATCAAACCCCATTTTTTACCAGTTAACTTTCAGAAACCCAAGCACATGAGAAAGCATTACTTCAAATACATTCAAGTCTTTGCCATACATTTTTCGTTAGATTGTTTTCCAAGGAACAAAGAAACTTTAATGAAGGGAATTTAGATGTCCTCCATACCAAAGTGGGGACTTGTAAGAAAAGCTTATGAATAATAGCTCACTGCATTAGTCAAGGACACAAAACTATTTCATACCACAAAAATAGGAAAAGCAATGATGCTAACAAACACTTAAAAAAAAGAATATCCATTTGGACTCACAAGCAAAATGTCGCAGTCCTTATTCAAGCAGGTTTCCTCTGGCACATGTTCAGTGCAGAAAATGGCCACAGGGCTGCTTGCCAAGCTCTGTCTGAAGGGAAAGAGCCAGGAGTAAAGGTAAATAAAGAAGTGGCATGTTGTAGGAAACACCTCAGCAGGTAGTACTGCAGAGAGTCGAGACGCCATCATTAGCTGGAAGACTGCCACCATTTACAGAGGGTACCCAAGTGCTTGCCTACGCAACAAAAAGAAGGTGTGATTGCAGGGTGGATAGACATATCTGTGATAGGTTTAGTCTGGCAGTTGTACATAACAGCAGCATATAAGACATGCTGGCAAAGGCATCAGCAACTTCTTACGACACAGCACCTTCCTCGGGACCACGAAACCCCACAGACCTTGATTTTTTGATTGCTGTGTTGCGGGGTAGTCTTCTTTCGTCTTACTGCCCAGGATAACTAGATTCAGTCTCAGACAGATGTCAGGCCTTCTGTACCCTGTGCAGTCAGGCCAGGGATTTCTCCTGTCCCTAGATAATCAGAAAGCACAAGACTAGAAGAAGCTCCCATAGACACACACATGTAATTCTGGGTTTTCATTTTAATCTAGGGGAAAGAATCCAGAAAGAGCTGCTTGCATTTAAACAGTGAGCTCCAAAAATTAGTGCCTGCCTTTGTATTTTGGGTGATACTGAGGACCCTGCCAGTCCCATGCAAAAGGCTTTGTGAAATGTGAACGCGTATGAGAACTATACAGGCCTCATTCTGATTCTACCACTTTGATTACACTGAATTTCTCAGGGTAACTGAAAGCACAGTCAGGCACTGCACTCAAATCACAGTATTGTGCTGAGCAAAGCAAAGTCATTAATTTTTCCCTTTCCACTTCCTTATTTCTAATTTTGAATAAGGAAGTTGTCCTAGAGCATATTCATCCCCTATTTCTTTGTGTCATAATACATGTTCCTCTTTGATGGATGAGTAGTTTTCTCAGACTGATGATTTTCTGGTATCTCCCCAAAATGTTATTTCAGAGCTGTCCAAAAAAGCCACATCCAAACAAACTAGAACAACGTGGAACTTGCTGAATTTCAGGATGCTACAAGTTCAACATGCAGATCCTAACCGTTTAAAGATTTTATGAGTTCAAGTTTATTCAAATCTGGAACTCAAGTCAATGTGAAGGAATGCATAAAGAAGGGGGAGGCCAATCATACAGAGACACCCCCACTCCCATATTTGCATGAATCACCTTATGCTAAAATAATAGAGTTCTGTGTAGACCCAGCTGTTTCTTCTATTAAGTTGTCTAAAGAAATACGGCTTTATAACATGCAATTTTGCCTAGAATTGTGGCTCTATTCCACCATAAAAGTTCATTACCTTATTTACTAACCTGTAAAAACAGGCCTTTCAGGTTACTCTTTTTCTCTCTGATCTGCCTGAATCCAGCCTACAGGAAGGTTCCACCAGCCCATACCACTTATAGGTGAGGAAAGCACAGGGCTGAAGGCATGCCAGGGGCTTAGAGGCAAGGAGCTGCCATTACTTCTTCCCAGCCCAAGAAGAGATACCAAACTGGTTTTGGATGTGCTCTGCTAATGCAGTTAAAATAGCCTGATCTGCTTGAAACAGTCAGTATTTTTCCTCAGTCAGTCCCATCTGCTTTTTTATCTCCTTTCAACTTTGGTAAGGCTGGGGTGGTTGTTTCTGTCTCCCTCTATGTGAACATCACCTGAACACCAATCTACCAGCTCCAGCAGCCCTACCCACCAAAACCCCAGAGTATGGGGCACAGGGTATAACCTATACAATGTACAGGCAAGAGGGGATTTAGACCCGAGGCAGCAAAGAAGTGCTCAAAAGACTCCAGAAACACTGCGTGCGTTTTGTAAGGCAAGTGAGAGAAAGCATAAAACAACACGGTGATCGGCCGTGATAAGCCAGAGTTCAAGTGGGGTTGGCTAGTCTTTGCTGGGGCAAGGTGCCACTGCTGGGTGTTTGCTGGTACTTTTACAGCACTTCCCTTGTACTTCTCTGTTCCGTCCTTTCTGTTTGCAGCAAGACATCAGAAAAATTTCCCCTAAATAACCACTGTATTATTTTATAGATTTAACCTTGTAACTCTTTCCTCTTATTTCCCTCTAAGTCACACGTTATCTCTTTCACTGCTAAATATTTCCTGTCTGTTCATTCATCGGCTTATTTTAGCTTCTTCCTTCCTCTTTGTTGGCTGCCTGCCCCCTATATGTCTGCCCTACATGTTTATACTCTTACCCATTGTTGCCTGTTTTCTTGGCTGGTATATTGGTTTTCATTCTTTGCCATTGTGAAACTCTCAGAGAATAACCGACTTACTTCACATTCTCTTTGTGTGAATCATGGCTCTCGCAGCCTCCACTACAGTAGCTGTTTTGACCTGTGGCAGCCCCTTGGAGACCAGTTCCATAGTAAGAATAGGCTCCGTCTGACCAGTAGCCCTTGATACTTCACTTGCGTTTAAGAGGTAGCTTCGGGTCTCACCTAGGTTTTCTTTAAATGCTCTAATTTCCTTTCTCTCTTGAAAACAAACAGAAACTAACCTTCCCTCCTTTTATAAAATCATAGTGGGTTCCCAAGGGGACAAAGCTAACTTAAACTTTGGAAAGCTTTATTCCTGCTACTTCCTAGCAACCCACTGAAAGGAAGCAACAATTCCCAGGTACCCTCCTTGTGTCCATTATAGACCTAAATAGATAGTGTGTGAGACTTTTTTATCCCCATGAAGTTCTGTCCAATAGCTTACAACATTACAATGCTAGGAGTCTCTTCTCTTGATTCATGCTGATCTAAGAGGCACAAGGATCACATCCCAAACTAGAATTCTTCAGAAAAAGGCATTTTCTTTTTCTATGCCTGTTCCACTGTGATGTTCTCTCCCAGCACTTACTGCGTGCTGTTACTTAGGTGCTCCCTTGTTGCTGTTTATATTAGGGATGATAGAAAGAAAAAGCAGCAAGAAAGTGAGTGGGAGCTCTTATGACTCGGATTTGTTTGATTAGCAAAAAGCACCCACTGAGCTCCCGAGAGCACAACTCAGGAATGGATGGGATAATCCAGGATTAGATTTCTCTGCTACTTTTTGCCTTTTAATTATCTTTTTTCCAAATGAAGATTGTTGCTCTGAGTCAAAAGTTCATTAAAATATTGAAGCCGGAAAGAAAAAATATGTCATATACAGCTGAAACACAGAACTCTAAGAGAGAAGGCCATCTTGCAGCCTTGCATGTATAGCCCATGCTGTTAGAGACAAGGAACGTGCACCCCAGATAATCTGATGCCGGGCAACTGCAGGCGCCACAGCATTCAACCCCATTAGAAAGTAGAACGCAGACTTTGCTGGATTTTGCTGTGCAGTAACAATAAAAAATGGCAATCCAAAGTGCCATGTCTATTTCCTTTAAAAAAAAAAATCGGTCTGATTGTTTTTTATTAGTATTTTGCCTTGTATCAGCTTCGTGTTAAAGCTGCAGACTGGCTTTGTATTTATCTGAGTATACAATAGTTATAAAAATGGGGGGGAAAACACCCTTCTTACTCCACAGCACCCTGATGCAGACTGCTAAAATAAGTAACTGTAGGGGACCATCGTCCTTAGAATTTTAGATGCATACAAAATTTCTGTCAGTTTTTAGAAGTTTGATTTCTCCCTTTTTCCAGGTATACTCCCCAGAGAAAAAAAAAAAAAAAAGTTATTTGATAGTTTCCAAGGCAGACCTTCCATATACAAAAAGATTTGTTGCCAAGGTATGCACGCACATAGACACATATATATGTATAAAATATGTATATATACACACCTTGTGAAATAAGTGTGTAAGTACTGACAGTTTTGGAGAGCTTTCTATTTCCTTCTTTCTGTGTCTCAGCATGGCTTCAGCATTTACTTGCGGCTTTTCTCCCAGTCACTGGATTTTAGTGGTGAAGTGACAAGTTTTTCAGTTTCTCACATGTATGCTGTTCTTCATTCAGATCTTCAGAGCCATGTACTGCGTGATTACTTAGTGAATCTAAAATTTCAGGTTCACTAACCACTTCATGGGACATCGTGAGAAGTCAACACAAGGCTACATCTTTTGTAAGTACTTGCCCATCTCAAAAAAATACATTCAGTGTGAATCTCAGCTATAAAACAGTTTGTCATGTGGCACTGGAAAGCTTGAATATTTACTATTTGCAAACTGGAGAGAAATTTCCTCCTTAAAAGAGATGCTATCACAACTCAGCAGCAGTATCTTCTTCCATGCTGATCACTTTTCATTACAGGAGTGTTTTATATCACTCTGTAAGTGAACAGTTATTAATAGATAATATGCCAGGAGAGAGACACCAGCAATTGGTCTCTATCCTAGAGAGCTCCTTGGTTTTTCAGGATTAATAAAATACATTATTGTGCACTGCAATGGGCTTTCCTCTGGCTACCCTTTGTATTAGTGCTCGGGCTCTCATAGTAGCCCATACTTGCTGAATTGCCACGTTCTTGCAGACAGGTGCTTATGGCAGCACTAGGGCAGACCTCAGCCCCAGCTCATGGCAATTCTCCACCACAACACCCCGCCCACCAGTGTGGTTTCTTGCATTAGTCCCTGCATGCAGCTCATCATGAGTGTACAGAGATGAAGGCTTAGCTCAGCATCATGCTATTCAAACTGCTTTTAAACAAGTTGTGTTCCAAGTGTTGTGGGTTTCACCAAGCATTACCTCTACTGTGATTACTGTGGCCTTCCCTGATTGCCTAGATAAAGGCTTCCTGAATTTAATGGGGAGCATTGCAACTTACAAAATGGGAACCCACCTCATTGACGCTGATATAGCTCTCAAAGGGAAGCTAATTCGCTATACTGATAGCATGGAATCTCCTGCTCAGGGAGAGCTCATAATTCATCATCTTTCACCACTAGCCCATAATGAAAGCCAGATTCAGTTACTGGAGGATGGCTGGTCCAAGAGACCTGCCTTCACCTAAAAGGTGCAGCAGCTGATTGGTACTATTAGCTGTATTATCTATTTCTATTGCTCCAGTACTAGCCTAGGCCTACTCCTTCCACAACACTCAAGTTTATAACATCACCGATTTCTATTTTACTGTGACTTCCTGGCATAACCAGGTTATCTGCCCTAGCTATCCACTTCAAAGATGGGGATGACGCATTCAGATGCCTACTGCCCTCTATTCAACATTTTGTGCTGAGAAGTTAGAAAACAACCTGGCTGACCTTCAGAATCACAGTCTTTAACGTATTTCATGCAGTTGCCCTCTGATGGACAGAAACAGTGCAAAGAGAGTAATCAAAGTGCCACAGATTTCCCAGAGCAGCAAACCAACTTGAAGTCTTCTAGGTATTGGGCTAGCACTCAAACTTAAGGCCCGTACTCTTTCTAACTACATCAACATGCAGATGGGTTGGTTTATAAAGACGGTCATACCTCCAACTGAAAGCAATATTGGACACCTTTCATGGGAAAATGCCGTAGAAAATCTCTTAGAGACCGAAAGCTTGATTCAGACTCTGCTTCCTGACCCTCACGCTCTAAATACTCATATGGTCTCCCTGCTCCTATCTGTTGTATACTTCAGCCATCATGAACAGACTCATTTAGCACAATGCTTACCACCTAACATGTTCTGAGGAAGAAAACACCCCCCTTCAAAAATGCTACATATTTAATGTCTATGAAATGTGGATAGGGTAATAAAGAAATGGGAAAGATGAGCAGCTATTACCCGTTACAAGCAAGATGCTGCGCTATAAAGTCATATGTAGAATCACGCATTCAGACTACTGCTCATACCATTTCCTCCAGACATCTAATTTCAGTGTCATGCAGAACAACAATTGGAGCCCAGGTTTACTGTAAAGGGAAAAAGAAAGACATTTTCAGATGGCAGCTCAGAGCATAGATTCATGCCTAAAAGGACGCTTGGTCTACAGTCAAACGGCAATATGCATCTCAACTTAGATCTCTCTTGATTTTCACAGTCTATGTATAATCTGATAATTACAATCTGGTAATTTACAATTTGGGAGAATCAGTTCAACCCAGTCTTCAAAATAGGCAGTTAGGCAGAGAGCTGCCTTGAAGCCAAGCTGTTTCTTGTACAAAATATGCAAGTCTCCCATGACTGAGAAAGTTAATTTATCCAGGTTTCTAAGTGTGCCAAGACTAACTTGGTATTTGACTTTTACAAATTCATAACACAATTCTTGTCTGTTTGCAAAACCAATTAAGTAATAACAACCCAACACACTTAATGGTACCTTTGCAAAGGGTGAGCACAAGAGCCAAAGCATATCTTCCACCTACAGTGCCGAAAATATTATTTTGTAGGGTAACAAAATACATCCCTTCACTCTGGAGCTTTGTTCTCCCATGCTCACCTGGGAAAAAAAATCCTGAAACTGACGGTGAACGAATTGCAGTCACCAAAGGCTTAAACACACACCTCCTTTTCTCTAAAGGCAATGAACCAACAACCCCACTAGATAGCCACTGTGAAGGATCACAAGACCCTCCTCAGGAACTTAGACTGACAAATCCCAGTTGTCAGTGACTTCTATATCCAACGATCTCATCAGCTGGCAATCACCTGGACAGTGAAAAACATAACATGTTTTTCAATCGTGTCAGCCCTTTTCCATCTGACCCCTGGTTTCAAACCCCTGGCAGCTCTGACCACGTGGATCAACTCCTGTAACTGAGAACTATTCAATACTGGAAACTTAAAAATACCCAACCAGCTACAACTGCTTGAACTCATGGACAGAAAAATTAGAATTAGAATTAGCCGAAGAGTCTTCACGTTATGGAAGCTTGAAACTACTGCACCTAAACCGTGAGAAATAAATGCGGGGGTTCCACAGGACAAGAAGAAATATATTTTGTCTCTGCAAGCCAAGAAGGAATATCTCTTGTCACGGCTCTTCACAGCAGCAGTGGTAAAAGCCACTTTGCATTCGTGACTTACTGTTGCTTTAAAAGAACCTCACTTGCTGTCTAGGTATTGTACAGGTGGAAATGGGCGTGATTCGGGAAAACAGATTGTCCATTCATTTTCTAAGTTATGTTTTCCTATCTGAACCGGACATTTCCAAGGGCTGTTGCCACCTCTTACTAAAAGCACTGTTTTTGAAATACCTATGGCAGCAACACTGAATAGCTACTTTTCTGCCAAGTGTCTTAGAAAACAAGTTGCACAGGGCAAGTATAACTTAAGAGTGGACGATGTGTCCTCCCCGACACTTACCGGCCCTTCCCTGCTATTCTGGTAGGCAGGGATGTGAACTGGCTTCACAGCTGAGCAGCTTTTCCTTCTCAGACTCTGTTTGTAGCACTTATTATTGGAGTGAAATCAGTGTTTGTTTACTTTCGCTGAGTAAACTAGGGCCATGGAAAGAAGAGGAGTCCCAAGCCTCAAAAAACCAAAATGAAAAATTCAAGGAAATTTGAAAATTGTACCAGCCCATTTACCATAGATAAGAGACCAGGGGAATTTTAAGTTGGAGAGAAGCTAGGGTGACTCTTCTATCACAGCTTCCACCTTTGCCCTTGGCTTCTGCAGCGCTGTTCCCAGCTGCCAGCGTGGGGGAGAGCAGTCCACTCCTTTGTGCACAATTAGAATAGTAAATGCTGTGTCTTGGGATCGCTTAAATCCTCTGCATTCTTAAAAAAAGATCTTTTCAATCTTTGACATTTTAAGTCAGAAATAAAAGCGGCCAAGCACATTATTAAATTCGGCCTCAGTTTCAAGAAAGGGATGGGTGTGGGTGTGTCTGACCATGACTACTCTGAGGAGACAACTGTTTCTAGGAGAAGAGTGTCAACTTTTATTTTTGGGACAGCAGAGTTGGCAGATGCTCTTGGCTTCCACCACACAATTCATGTGAAATGAAAAAAGGGAAAAAAAAAAAAAAGAAAAAGAAATTTAACTGGCGCTGCCCAAGAAAACCAGACAGACACACACGAAAAAGGAATGATGTACCATATAAAGCATTAAATACACACACACGCACACAGAGGCAGGACTCAGCTTTATAGGATTTGAACCATATGCGCATATACACATACACACGCACTAACTCACACCCGTAAATCATTTAGCCAGACTATCTGTCTGGTGTGTGGAACAGAAACACACTTACGAAATCTATTTTCTTCTTTTAGCAGCAGGCTAATAATTGATAAAGAGCCAGACTGGGGGCTCTGAGTTTTATGTGACAGATATACAAGGCTGCAGTTCTGCTCCTGTGTGCTTTGCCCGTTCTCTGGACTGAAGCAACTGCAGCTCAAGAGCAAGCAAAGCCCCTCGTCAGCTGGCACGGACCAGGCTCCTCAGCAGCTGCCAAGTAGCCCTGCAAGGGCAGGGCCGATGCCTGATTTAGCTAAAGAAATGAGAAAGAAGTAGCCAGTGGGGTGACTCAACAGGCGCAGGAGCCAGCTGTGTGCACAGCCCCACTCAGGCAGCCGCGGCTGCGGCTGCTGGCCCAGCCCCTCGGGTAAGGACTGGACACCGGGATGTGCTTGTAGCATGGTTCCGAGCCTCCCTGACAGCAGCAGCGCGGGGGTGGCAGCTGGTCTCGCCGTAATGAGAGGGTGGGCAAAGCAGCAGAAGCAAAAATGCCCTCCTGGCCCTTCCAAAGGCACCCCCGCTGGCTCCGGTGATGCCTGGAGGTGGGGAAGCACAGGCAGTACCAGTGAAAATAACGGGCTACTCCAAGGGCTGGGGCTTCCCTCCCTCCTCTGAGTGTCGCCTAAATTACAGTGCCAGCCCCAGAAACTGTGTCAATGAAATATTGTCTACAGTTTATTTTTCTAGGGTTTTTTTGCCTCTGTCTCTTTTCTGCATGGCCGTTTCCCACCCTTCCCAAACAAATTCTAAAGCAAAGTTTAGTGTATCGCGGCGATAACCCATTTCTGGGTGCAGCAGTGCTGGGGCGACTCCTCTGGTCCCTTGGCTTTGGGTAGTGGCTGGCAAATGGGCAGGTCGGGTGGAGGAAAGCCAGGCTGGATCCAGGCTGGGTGAAGGAGGGATGCCACGCTGGACCACCCATCCCAGCCTGTGCACTACCCCCAGAATAACTTCTGTGGCTGCTCTGGTCTCTGTGACCCTCTGTGCAGGGATGTCCTCACAGCAGAATGGCCTAATGATGAGAAGACAGGACGAAGAGCCTGCAGCTGCCAGGTATGAGACCTGCATTTCCACTGGGATAGACCATCTCAAGCAAGTCTCCTGGGATTTAAGTGCCTCTGTTTACTTGTGCAAGGCAGAGGAGGCAGCAACAAGTAGAAGGTAAAATGGTATATGTGTGGTGCTAACATTTCCCACCAGCTGGGTGTAGTATAAAGAAGAACTGGTTATCATAAGCCAGGCATGCCAAGGATGTTGCTGACTGCACATCTTACTTCTGCTTAAAGGAAGAGTGCTGATGGGAGCTTCCACTGCCACCTCAGCCAGGTCCTCCTCAGAGGCCATGGCCATGAGCGAGGTGAGAGGGACACAGCTCACCTCTGGCTGGTCTCAGTGTGGGGGAGCAACTCCCCTTCCCTTGCACTACTTAAAACCAGGGGGAGGCTAAACTAAATCTTCTTAATGTACATCATGCCAGCCCCTAGAAAAGCCAAGAAGGGAAGGCTAGGTCCCTAGGCCCAGTGACACACTGTTGGGCTGATCTTGCACAGTATGGGTTATTCCCCATGAGGCACCTTTGTGACAGGTAGCCTGCCTTTGCTCTGGGCCCAGGGTAGCAAGTCCCAGCCCAGACTGGCTGCGTCTCCCAGGCTTTTTGCATCCTGTCTTCTGCTCCCCACTCTTCCTCTTTACATGGTGCTGACTCTCCCTTCTTTTAACATACAGTGAGATTGTGAAAAAATAAAATGTGAAGTGAAACACAGACTTAAAATATAGTGAGATTATGAAAAAAAAAAAAAGTGAAACACAACCCACTCTGAAATTATTTCCATATTGCTTGCCATAACTAAGGGGCAACTCTTTTTCAGGCAGTTTTATTTTTTTGGCCACTTCATTCCATCACATTAAAGGGCCACAACCGTCTCCTCAAACTCTCCTGGGAGGCATGACAGGGATAAGCCCCATTTCGGTGAATCTCGCAAAACAGAGACCGCGTTGGCTTCGGTGCCTGGAACCTGCCAAGTGAGCCTGCCAACAGGAGGTGTTGCTGGCACGGAAAGAGCATTTACCAGGCTTCCCGCTAACAGAAATACCTGGTGCTTGTAGTGATCTTCCTTCTGTTAGGCTGTAAGGAGTCCAAGGCTCAGAGGAGGCTGCTTTGTTTGTGCTGAGCCCTGCACGAACACAGCCGTCGAGAGAAGCCGCACTGCAGTTTCTGATTTTCACTAATTGCATCTGCCTTGATTTTCTCCCCCGCATCATTCCTGTGTAAAAGGACCAGAGCTGCCTGAAGGATATGCCTCCTTTTTTGAGTCTATGACAGCTGGAGCGCAGTGTTCAACTTCAGGAATGCAGGCGTGCCATGCACGCCCTGTTGAGTAAAGGGAAACAAGGTCTATGAGTGTCATCAGAAAACTGGCTTCTCCCCTTCCCTTTGAGGCACAAAACCCACCAGTGAAGCAAAAAGAAATGAAACTTCACCTTTGGGATCTACGAGCTATTTTAGCTATCCCATTCTCGGAGAAACCATCAGGATTTAAAATTTAAAACACTTGTAAGATAACAAACACTTCAGATGCTGCTTCCGTTAACAATGGCATGGAAGTGCTTGCTCAGACCCTGGTACCATTCGTATAGGTGTCACTGAGACCAAATCTGAATTGCATTTGCTCAGGGGGGGACTTTGCTTCCCGGGGCAGCCCCACACAACCGAACTCCCTGCTGGGTTACACATGCAGCTACCAACTCCGCTACGTCTGTGCAGAAAGTTTTGTTTCAGGTTAGCTTAGTTTTTCAACCACATGACTGGTGAAAAGATGACTATGCAGCACGCTTGCACCGAACAGGGCTCTCCAGTATACCAGAAAACAGTTTAGTTTGTAATCGTAGTAATCGTTTAGTTTGTAATCATTTGGTAAGAGAGGCCTATACCACGCTGGGGCTGTGGGAAGGTGCCAGCTGTGCATAGCTACCACACGCTGGGACTGGGGAGAAACAGAATCCCTTGCACTTCGGTGCTGACATTTTAATATTAAATCATTGCAAATTACGATGATAGCTATTCTGCGGAGTATAGACCTTGACATCTCCTTATAGCCAGAGAGGAAAGGGTAGAGGAGCAAGGCTCTGCCTTTAGCTGGTGTCCTCTGGGCGGGAGGTTTTCTACTCAGTTCTTGATTGCCATCAGCAGAGACGTTACACTGGATTCCCACAGTTGGTGCAACACATAGCACTTTCAGCTGACTTCAAATCAGGTAACCCTGTTTACATCTTCAGTTTGATCCAGGAGTTCCATGGGAGCTTTACCTTCTAACTCCAAGCTACATTTGGTTGAGTTTGGCCCTGCATGTGGGAAAAACCCTTTAGAGAAGCACAGTAGTTACTGTACAGACACAGCTGCTGTTTTTCCAAATGAAACACAGTATTTCATCTGTTTCAATGCTGTTTTAAGTCAAATCAATTTGGCCCATGACTCACTCCGCATTTCTTTTGCCAGATTTGATTTTTGTGTTTGGAGTTTGGGCTGGTAAGTAATAATGACAACAATGTGTCTGAAACAAGAAGATATTAACTCTATTTATACCAGCGCAAGCTGAATTATGAAAGGCTCTCGGTGCCAAATTTCAAGCAGGCTTTGGTATGCGTGGAATACATTCAGGAGACGCGAGTTTGGCAACAGAAAATAATACCAAGGAGCTGGGAGAAAGGTCGGCTGGAAAGAAGATCCAGGTTCTTGCTGTGGTGGGGAGACTCGATGAAACAAGCCATCTTATAAGGAGAGGGCTAGATCTGCTCTAGGCGCCTGGACCAGTGACGAATGTGTGCTTAGTGCAAACCCTGCTGCGTAGCACACTTTGTGACACACTCATGGGCTAGACTGCAACTATTCGCTCCAAAAATGAAATGGTTAAGGCAACTGTGGAGTTGCCATGTACAGATCAGTGAAATATGCGACATCTTACCAGCTGAAATATTTGAGGCCAAACATTAAGTTGTTACTCATTGGGAGCTCTGCCATTAAGCTCCCTCTCCCCTGGTATTTATGATTAACACTACAAAACATCTGCATTGCCTTTTTGACTCAGAAGAATTCCAGTTAAAGGGAACCGATTTTCTGTAGCAAAGTTTCTGCCTGTTACAAAAGAGGAGACTTCTAGTTCAGCTATCTCTGTCCTTTTCCCAAAGCAGTAAATCGTCTTTGGGAAGGAGGTGTCTCCTGATGCCCCAGCTCACAGCTCCCTCCCCAGAGACCTCCCTCCAAGCAGGCAAGCTGCAGCTGCCGTGACCTTGCCAAGCACTAACAAGTGCCGGCCTCTCTCTGGCTCCCAGGCTACTGGAGATGCACGTGAAGGAGCATTGGCCCTACAGGTATGACCCCCCCGGCCCTTTGTAGCACTAGCATTAGGACGACTGACCAGCCTGATGGGATCTCCCGTAGACAAGCTAGGATGGAGGCACTTCCTGAACTGAGGTTTTGGTCACAGCTCCCGAGAAAGGGAAAAAAACATTTGTACGAAGATGAAATAGAGACACACGAGTGCAGAAGCACATTGAACATAAAGAGTGAACATTTTGTCTTTCTACAAACTCTTCCCAATTAAAAGAGGGAGAAAGCAGAAAGTACTTGAAAATAGGTCCTAGGGTTGCAGAACCACATTTCTGAAATATAGAGCTCTCAAGTACCAAACTACACTGCAGAATGACTAATTGTGGGGTGACTAATCCCTGTCTCCCCTCCAAAACTATTACTTCACAGTGACCAAGAAAACATACCATAAAGATGTTGTTATTGCATCACTCACATTTACTTGCATTGAGAAAGATTGAGCCTTTTACAGTACTTGTCTGATTACTAAGAAATATGCTTCTTCCATGTAAGAAAAGAAAGGACCACTCAGTCTTCATAGTTCATCCCGGACAGTTATGAAGGTGTTTGGTTAAATGCCTAGGGACTGGGGAGCTGGCTTTCAAGCAAAGAAAAAAAAATTATTTTAGGGGGAGGGGGCAGGGAGATGGCAGAAGCAGATGGATATTCAGGTTGACAGAAAATGAAAACCTGCCTTCGTCTTGCTTTCATTAGTCTTCATTATATGACCACGACAGCTTTAATTGCTGCCCTGCATACATAAGTAATAAAAATGTAAAATGTTTAAATGAACTGTGGCTCCCAAAAGCCATTATAAAAGATTAATGATGAGTACTCTTTGCTAACTTAAATGTCTTCAAGAAACACATCTGAGCAGCCCTTGTGGTTAAGATGATATTAGAACAATATTTGCCGGACCACTTGTCTCAAGGCATTATGCACCAAGCTTTGATGGTTTTGATTATTCCGTCTTTAGCTAGTCTGAATTCTAGACGTATTTGATGCCAATTTACTAATTCCTGACAAGTTATCCCACTCCTGCAATCCAAAGAAAGAGTCTTCAGGTACTCATAGTTATATTCTGTCTTCAAGAATTGCTGATGCTTGCTTCAATGGCTTTTACTGCCAAAGTCATTGAATGTAGGATTTATTAGTAGTGGTCCAGAAGTTATCGTGCTAATTAATACAATATCCAGCTGAAGGGGAAAATGCAAAATCTTTTCTATTTAAATTGGAAGCAGTACCAAGACCCATCTTTGAATTGCCACTTTGTCTTGAGGGGCACAGATTTGACCCTGTTTGAATTCACATGTGAGAGTGGAGTTTTATTTCTAAAGTGCACCAAAGCAAAGCCAAGCTTTGGCATAGTTTTGGCCACCCGTCTCTCATTTAACTTAGAAACTCATCTTTAGGGCAAAGCAAATGGTTAAGCAGAGGTGAGGGTACGAACTCTTGCTTTCTCACTGCTACCACTGAGTCTTTTTTTCATGTTTTACCAACATATTTACCACGGTGACTACTTGGAACAACGGAGTGTGCAGGCAAAGAACTGTAAATAAGCACCAGCCCATTAGCTCATGCATCCAAGCTCAGCACACACAGCAGCACAGGTTTCAAAAGCAGTATATCCCTGGTTCACTCTGCCCACCGGAATAAGATACCTCTTGGCAAAGCTCAGCTTTGGGACTGACTATCTATGGGCTTTTCACTCTGCTCCATCTCTGGATGGAGCAAAGGGTCAGACCATGCCTGAACCTTGCACACATGGCCAACAGAGCAGAGGCAGGATGACAAAGCTAAGGTGACCTTCCGTTCTCCCCGTTGTATACAGGCAAACCCCAAACTTGGGCATTAATAGCTTTTCTGTGCATAAGTATCTCCTTTGCAAAGTCAGCTAGATTCTCTTGAGAGCTACACATCTATGGGAATGAAGAGATCTGCACAGGCAAGAAAAACTTTTCCTGTGTGGTGTACTCTGACGTTTGGCTTTCTATTAAATTTTCAGTTAATAGTAACAGGTTTGGGAAGACTTATAAAACATGATACTCTGTGGCATAAACCACTTTCTTGCTATTTAGGATTGAACTAGGATTTTCACAAATGGCAGGAATTTGCTGGCTGCAGAGCTTCTGTATGCCATCCTTTCCAGTGTCACCTGTGGAGGCCAAAAACTAGACTGGGGAATGACCAAATGATATATTTCTATGTTCCTTTCTGCTTTAGTGATCATCTTGCTATATTCCACTCAATGTTGACTTTCATAATACTGTCTCCTCTGCCAGGAATGGATTATATTGGCTACTTAAGATCTTCCAGGCCTTTACCAGGTCTCCCGCACAATGATGTCCAAATTTTCCAATTTCCCGTTCCACTCCCATTAGCTCTCTGGGCTCGTTCCTGTACACATGGTCCCATTTCTATTTCCTGACCACCGTTTGGAAGCTGCCTCCCTAGTAAGTCTGGCTCCTGGGCTCTCGTCTCTTCCTGCACAGTCTTCTGGGCTGGTCCCATTCCAACCTGTAGACAAGAAACTTTTCCAAGACAACTATCCCCTCCTCAGTGCCGCTAAAAAAAAACCATCAACCAACAAACCCATTCTCTATTCAGTATCGCAGAATAGACTGATACAATTAGGATCACAGGGCTAATTATATTAGGGGAGGGCAGGATAAGAGTGCTGTTCCCAAGGAGAAAAGCAAGGTGCTTGAGAAAGAAGAGTGTGGCTTAGTGTTGCTATTTCGCAGCTGGCTGAGCAAGAACTTGGCTCTACTCTTCCCAGCCTAAGAAGTGGGGACAGGAGCCCCAAGGCACAAAGACTGGCTTGCCAAGTCTTTTACATCAGTGACGGGAGGAGCAGGAGGAGCTCCATCCCCTCTCTGCCTCCTTCTCCTGTTGGAGAAGCTCCTCAGGCTGGTGCTTGGTCTCCCTCAACTTTTCTCCTGCTGCTGCAGCTGCCCTGGAAGCCCCCAGACATTCCCAGCAGAGTCTGGACGGCTGCTTTGGTGACAACCTGGGCTCAATTTAATGAGAACGTTCACGTTCACTTGCTAAGCTGGCAGGCTGCCAGCATATTTTCTTGAGGCACATAAGAGAGAGAAGGGAAACGGTGATTTCTAACAGTTTTTTTTTTTTATCCAGCCAAACCTGACTGGAATTTCATGGATGAAAGAAAAGGCACTTCTCTAGCCCAGGGGCTTTGTCCCTGCCAAATTATGAGGGCCTGCTGCAAACAATGGAGGTGTTAGAGCTTCTAAAAAAATAAAAATGTTGAAAGAATCTTTTATAACGGAAAATATTAGGCAATCTAAATCTCAAGCCAGCTGGTAGCGGGCAGTATAATATAAGCTCTTTGGAGGAGAGCTGTGCAAATAATGGATTTTCAGAATTTTTCTTCTCCCACTCCCCCCTCCAAGTTTGAACTATTTTAGCTATTTTCTCCATCCGAAATTATTTGCCAAATTCAGCCAGTTGCTAAATTCTCCTTAAATTTTTCTTTTCTCCGTCAACAGGTTTCTTGTAAAAACAAACCCATTCTCCCACCTCCGGCTTGGAATTACGGTGTTCACCAGTGACACAGTTAGGAAGAAATCTTCCTGTGGTCAGCTCTTTCTTTTTTTTTCTGCGTTCTTGTTGGAGCTCACACGTTACAGTAGGCAAGTTGGCCTGATAGCTGCGCCTGGCCGCGAGCGGGGAGGTTTTCCATTAGTCTCCACCCTCCCCAGATCAGCCCGCGCCGGGCCGAGAGCCTTTGCACAGCGTGGGGCTGGAGGTTCTTGAGGTTGTGGTTTTCAGGCTGAGTCTTCACTGGACCAGTTCATAATGCTGATGTTTCTGGTGTCAACTGCAGACCAGATGTTGCACCTCGGTGCTGTGCCACCGGAAGGGAGAGCTTTCAGATGACAGGGGAGGCGGAAGGCTCTGAGCGCTCAAAGTCATTGAGCCCGTGGCTCTTCTTGTATTTGTGCAGGTGTTACCTGTGATGTCCTGGCCAAATCCCACTCTGGCACATCACCAGCTCCAGCAGTTTACCTACTTAATATCACCTCTCTACTTCTAATTGCAGGAGTTGTTCCTCACTTCCCTTCTTTAGCAATGGATTTGTGCATCAATGGCCAGCAGATGCCTGCTGCATCCCTACCCTGCTGCTCCAGGGGATGGCAAAGCCACCCTTGTGCGTGCAGTCTCTGACATCCCCTGGGATGAGCAGCAGCCCCACGCACAGGGCTGGAAGTGACCTGCCCTGCAGCACCAGGCAGAAATGACACGGACCCAAGGTGAGGCTGCAGCAGGCCTGCCCGTGGCGGTCGGGCACTATAAATGTATTTAAACAAGCTGCCTGAGCCCTAAAATCTGTTTCCAAAGTAATGAAATGCGGTTGTTTGGCAGTGGCAGACACTGCCTTGCTTTCAGAGGCTGCTTTATGACTGTTAGCCTTCCAAAACCTTCCCCGATTCTTTCTTTTCTCTTGTTTTTTTCTTTTTTAGATTATTAAATCTATCCTCAGAGAGACTGAGCCAAGTTTTCAGACAGAATATTCAGATCTTTTGTTTAGGGCTTTAAGTGAATGGTGAAGTGCGAGTGCATATTTTATAGAGCCCATAAACTGCAGGACCAGACAGATGATGTAGGTACCCATGTTCGAAAACAGAATACTGCAAATTTTGCCGAGAAAGCACTATTAAAACAAATGAATCTCTGGTGGCGATTTAAAGTGAAGCAAAAATCCTAGTGTGAGTGTAATGCCTTTTTGTCGGTGGTGGCACTGCACCCTGGTTGGAGGCTGTTGCCCCGCCACGAGCCGCAGTCAGCGAGGTCTTTGTTCACGTCCAGCACAGAATAAACTGAGCTGGGCGAACTCGGGCTTGGGTTACGGCCCCACAGTCACAGGGATTTCCATCAGCAGGCTTAATCACATCGTCAGAGCAAGGACTCAAGACCACTGGGAATGAAGGCGCTGCTCGGACCTTTGGTAACACCTGTAACGTTCGGCCACATGGGAGCAAAGGAGGGTTAAACCAAACCTCAGACGCAGCAATTTGTCAGTAAACATTGTACGCAAGCAAGGCTGGAATACTACTTTTTCCATTGTCCTCACTACATGACCACCTGAAACATTACCCCCCTTTTCTTTTAAATCTGGGAGCCAGGGTGCATGCCCTGTCCGAAGCTCTGGACAGAAAACTCCTAAAGCTTCCTTTTGCCATTTGAAAAGCAAGAAGGATTGTGCCGTAGCTACAGGCCTTCTAAAATAATTGCTTCATGCATAAATATTGATAGTGAGCGCTCACTTCTATTTTTACATAGCGTAACTGAAAAAATATACATATAGAACTTAACAAAGAATATCTTCCTATAATAAGGAACAAAACCAACCTCAGGTATAAACAGCAATGACAAGAAAATAAAAAAAAAAAAAAAGGCAAGAAGTATCGTGGGGCATGTTCCTTTCTGGTTTTTAATCTTTTCTCATTAATCTATCTGTTAGTAAAGCCTTGACAAGGATTACTTTGGGAATCCTTGAGACTATGTAAATATGTATCGTTGCTAGGTTGTGAAGCATCCCAACTCCATGCGACACAAGCCTCACGTGTTAGCGGAGTAGGAATAAAGCTAGCAAAGGCCACGGGATCAGGCTGAGCAGAGGCTGGCTCTCCATCACAGTGACCTTGACATCTGGAGAAGGCAGCAGCCGGTAATGGCCCAATTTCTCCCAGTAGGAGATGCACACACCCCCCCCGCCCCCCAAGGATGTGCACCCATTTGTGTGCAGGAGCAAGTGGCAGGGACACCTGGACACCTACTTTGGGTAGTATCTGGTCTAGGAACTTGCAATACTGTAAGACTGGAGACAGCAGCATTTATAGTAAATATACCTTTGCTCAAGTCTTTCTAAACATGTTCATTGCACCTGCACTGAGATTTCCCCTTCACCCTGTTCAGTCCCCTCCAGGTTGCCATCTAGGATATTGCAATGATAGAAGGACAGTATTTGGCCTCACCAGTTTGGTCCATTTGGGCATCAGTGAGCCTTCTTGAGCCTAGTGAGCTTCACTGGCTGGAGAAAGTCTCCAACATCCTGGTGACAGTTGGTACAGTAAGGTCTCCCTGACTCCGTGTCTGCTGAGTGACTCACCAGCCACTCACTTGTTGCTGACCTGGCAACGTGTGTTAAAGCCTTTCACTGGGTGCCTCTGGTTTCTCCACTTGCACAGATCCCTCAGTGGTCTGCACCATCCCAAATGAGCCCCCTCTGAGAGCTGGTGCACAGACAGCGTGTTTCTCTCTCCAGATTTGTCTCTCCAGGATTCAAACCAGCAGAAGCCAGAAGCAGGAAATTATGGGATTGCCACCGCTGTGCTCCCTGTGGCATGCAGATAAGTCGCTGACCTGCTGAAGAAAAAGGGACAGATTGGGAGGCCAGCAGAAGCAGGCATAACCTCAGACCCGCAAGTTCAGCCAAATGTCCCAGGTCAGGACGGGTGCCTGATGGGCCTTGCAATGCCGATAGTCAGCATCTATGGGTCCAAGTACGTGCCCAGACGGAGCCTGGAAATCAGCTGGGATGGGAGTGACGCAACTTCACCTTTTCTAAAGAGACAGGATGGGGCTGGGGCACATGAGCTTTTTTTCTTTTGCCAGGCAGCCAAAGCGCAGCACGTATAGCGCAGCTACTGCACTAACCCTTTTTTTTGACTGCAATAAGCTGGTTGTCCTCTATTCCCTTTACCCCCTCACTGTTTCTTGCACAACATAACTTTGATCATAAACCTCTGGAGAAGCAGGATTTTGAGCCCAATTCTGATCTCACTTATTCTGGCATAATTCAGGAGTAGATACAGTTATACTTGTAGAAGATGAAAATCAGTCCAGTTCCTTTTAACTGGGCAAAATTTGTGGTCTGCAGAAGAAGAAAATAATCAAAGATGCGAACAATAGAGCCAGCTGAAGGAGATTTTCTTTTCTCCTCCAAAGTCCAATTTTTTTTGGCTAGCTCTTTAACTAATTGAAAAAATAGTTTTGTGGGGGGAAAAAAATCCCACAGTACCTAAACATTTGGCATTATCATGCAAAATTTTATAGAAGAAAACAAAACATGAAAAATTCTTATCATCTGCAAATAGTACTGATACTGTCTCCAGTGGCACCTCGTATTATTAGAATATGGCAAAGCTGGGATGTGTGGTTTCACTTATTAAAGAGCACTGACTGAACTCCATTGACTGATGTCAAGTGGAAACTCAGAGCTGAAAAACACTGCTCTCTTCCCATCCTGGTGTGGAAGGTCAGTGCTGAGGAACGGCACTCGGCAGGCATGATTTGTGTACAGAGGTCTGGACCTCTAACACTACCATGCTCAGTAGGCTACAAAGCAACCGGGAGCTCAAAAGCCCCTCCAAGGGTCAGAGTCATGCTGTGGCTGCCATCCCTTGCAGGTCTGGTTTCAATGCCCACAACACTTAGGACCCCCTGAAGTACAAACCCTCCACTGCTCTTTGTGGTTGCCTGGGGGTGGCTGGACCCTCAGCAGCTGGCTGGGACGCAGGCAGCGTGCTGACAGCATAGCTGGGGAAAGAGGGAAGCTGTTGACGTGGTGCCTTGCCAAAGAACGTCTGCGTGCCAAGCTACCATGGGAGAAGATGGGAGGAGAGAGGAACCCCAGGCACAGACTGGGTTTATCTTCCAGCTGAGTATGGGTCCAGATTAACTGCATATGTGACCACAGAGGCTTAAACTCGTTCCTCGTCATGGTCATGAAGCATGGCTGTGAAGCACGAAAAATCCTAGAAACAAAAATCTTTAGAGACTTCACGCAGCGCAGTCCAGTGCTGTGTCGCGCAGCTCACTGGGTTTAGTAATCGAGAGGCTTTACGTGCAGTCAGCCCTTCCAAGCCCATTAAAGAAAGGCCCAAAGAGACTAAAATCTTGATTTCTTGGATCAAAAAAATCCCCAGGGGTTTTGATCAAGTACCATGCCAGCTGCTGGGACCATGCTGGTTCTGCAGCAAGCTCAGCAGCTCTCAGCAGCGTGTCCACGGGAGCCAGCGGCAGGAGATGTCCCGTGCAGCAGGAGGCAAGCATGGGTACTCTCCTGCTCTTCTGAGAAGTGCCCTCAAACTGGGGACGCCTGACCAAGGTAGCCACAAGAGTCCAGATAAAGCACTAGCGTGTAAAACCACAAACCCCAGGGCCAGGCTGCCTTTCGACTGGAGCGGTTCAGACACATTAAGCTGATAAAGATCTGCCTAGAAATAAAAGGCCTCTCTGTGTTTTCCATCACCCGGCAGAGCCGGCGTGAACGATACTCTGCAAGACCGTGCTGTAATCTGCATGGGGACTGAAGTGCATCAGCAGACGGCGTATGGTGTGTTTGTTATCCTACACTTCACAACCCTGGCTGCGGGGAAAGGAAATATTGGGGGTTTAGGTCAACTGCTGGACCAGTAGGTAGCCATGATAAACGGTGTGCTGTCACTGTGCTTGACCACCGCTCTAGAGCTCAGATAGCACACTTGAGTCACCAGAAATGCGCACACTTCGGCCACAAAAACATTTTAGGGACACACTGTGTTATATAAGAATTTATTTGACATTATTAGTCAATCAAACGCTCAGTTTAACTCGTTAGACCTATAAAGCTCATACAGGCCCTGTACATGTGAATGAAAAACGTAACCACCATTTTCCCTTATTATTTTTAGCAACAAGTTTTACTTCTCTACTTATCTTTTGGTACACCCATGTATTTTAGAAGGGGTTGGGTAGACTAAAATTTTTTGACTGGAGCTTTTATTACGCTCTTTATGACGTGGTGACCTGCTTCACTGACACGTCCTGCTAATGCAGTAGTTCCCAGCCTTCTTGGTTGCTGGCAGCAATAGCAAGGGGTTAATCTGATAAAGGCAGCATCCCTCCCCGCAAGCTGGGATGCCTGCTGGAGACGCCCTGGCACCCTGTGCCTGCGAGCATTGCCAGAGATCTCCGGAGCCTGCTACCTTACATCGAAGCAAGACGGTCGTTGCTACGGAATGATCACTTGGGTGTTCAAGCGATCATCTGCAGTGAAGGTGGCCCTAGATATGGGCCAGCTACGTCACTGCTGTGGTTCAGGGGGCAGGTAGCATTGGGAGGAGAGCAGCACCTGGCTTCCGTCCCGTCTCGCACCCCTGTGCTCGTGCTCTGCGGGTTAAACCCTGAAACTACTGACTTTCTAAATTGTAAGCGAGAGCTTTCTTGTTCGACGCTCTTGAAATAGACTTTCTAAAGTGTCGACGGCAGCGTGCACTGCAGGGAAAACTGAACCAGAAACACCTACGCTGACCTGTGTCTTCATGTCGATGCTCAGGTTGTCATTTGCATGGCTGTGGTCAGCGGGAGGCATGTGAGCGGCTGCACCAGAGCACCCCGAAAACATCCGGTGCAGGCTGCTCCCAGCGGCACTTCCCTGCTGAAAGGGCGGTTTTGCTCCCGAAGACAAGGAGGGACAGGGAAGCGGTGCTGGGGTTCCCCCCCACGGCTCCTCTGCCCAGACCACTCTGTTCAGTTGGAAAGTTAAAGAGAAAAGAAGACAAGTTTTCATACGCCCACCTGCACAGACTCATCCCGGGAGTCAGGCAGAGTTCGCTCCCTCCCACACACCACTGTTGCTGTGCAGCCTTGGAGCCCCTTCACTCCTGTACCCTCCGTGCTGCTGGATGGAGAACCCTCCATAAACCTGCTTTAATTGCTCTGACCAGCACCTGCCAGAAGGAGGGTGATGGACGGTCTCCCTGGGGCACGTCCCAGGGTCACGCTGGCACAGGAGTTTTTTCCACAGGTGTGCTGAATTGTGGCTGTTCTCAGCCCTTTGCTGGGCCAGGCCCACACTCGCCTCCAGCTGGGGCAGCACGGCCAGGACCCCATGGGCTGGGCTGCAGGGGGTCTCCTCTCCCTGCCCGGCCCACGACGTCACGGGGAGGGAAAGGCCCATGGCTCCTGCTGCCTTGCTTGGCAACCAGGTTAATGCCATGTGGTGCTTCTCCTCCTCCCCTCTGCCTCACTCGCTCTTCACCCCCCAACACATGGGGGGTTTTTGCGCAACACCATGACCACCACTAAGGTATGGGGTTGCCAAAGATTTGTCACAAGGCATGGTGGGGGACGAAGCCTTGTTGAGGGCAGGGCAGGGAGCTGCTGTGGGTCAGAGCAAGAGGCTTGGTGCCTCTTCCCTGTCCAGCAGCGGGAGCGGGGATCGCTCGGCTGGTGAAGTCCTTCATGAGGTCCCTTGAGCTAAAGCTCTTGTAGCACCAGTGATGAGCCCTGTCCCCTCTGCACATGCAGCCGGTGTCAGCCTCTCACTGCAGGGTACTCGTCAAGGAGCTTGCCGCTGGACAGGAGCCATCCCGGTATGCCGGAGGGGCAGACGGGTTTAAAGCCAGTGGAGTGGCTGCCTGTGCATGGGTTAGGTGGAAAGCACAGGAGTAACTAACTCATTCAATATGCCAAAAGGTGTGTGCTCAATTTAGTGTCATCATTCAACTAGGGCCAATCTGGTTTATAGGATAAAATATACAAGAAGCTTACGGTAAAAAAAAAAAGAGAAAAGAAGAGATTGCCAGGAGGATGAGAGCAGTGGGCTGGATCAGCTCAGCCCCGGCAGGAGCCCTGGAAGGGGGCCAGGGAAGCAGGAAAGATCCATGAGGAGTTTCCTGCAAAGAAAGCATTCAAGAAATTGGGCAGGGGCAAGTATGCGTGTGACGCCTGTGTGGCTCTGCTTGGGTGGAGGGGGAGCCATTGTCTGGGAAAAAAGCCCAGCCTGGAGATTTGGAGGGGGGTGAGGGGGAAAGAAGGTGCAGTTTAGATCAGCCTGACCCAAAATAATATGTGGTTTGTATTTTCTAAGCAGAAAATTACAAAAATAAAAAAAGTAAGTAGAGCAAAAGATTTCACGTTGGAGGAAATGTCATTTTTCCTATTAAAATCCAAGACAAACCATACCAGAAAACCCCCAAACTTTGCAGTTAAAAAAAATCCTGCCAAGCACTGAAAAATTTTCTGGTGAGGCCCAGAGGTCTCTGCTGTGTCCCAGTACCATGAAACTGGTGTCACTGGAGTGTCCCCCAGGGGGATGAGAACAACACCGCACTGAATTTTGAGACCCTTCACTGTGGGTGTTCTTGGAGATTTCACGCCCCAGGATCCGGTTTGTAAATGTCACCAGTGCAAGGCCTAAAAATGCATCTGAAAACGCAGAATCTGTTCTCCCGGGACCTCCTGGTGTGGCAGACAACCAGCCTCTCAGCCGGCGAGTCCCCACGCCCTGTCCCGACTAGTCTGATGGCTGCTGGGCGAGAGATAGTCCTGGATCAGGCAGAAACCCCTGTGGGGAAGCCAAGAGAGTGAAGCCAGTGGAGGGGAACACACAGTCAACTCAGGCACCAAGGGCTTGCTTACGAACACCTTCAGCATCATGAGCACGTGGTGGCCCCAGCAGGGATAGCGATGGTGGAAGGAGATGCCTGTAACAGCTGGGTGTGGTGCACGACCGCCCGGCTGGGCGGCTGCTCCTGCTGCAGCACCTATGGACCCATGAAGTCGAAATCAAGACAGTTAACTGGCCGTCGGGCTGGGAGTAAACCCTGGGATGTCAGTGTTTGTTCCATGTTATTTTCGACCCAAAAGCCCTCTGTCAGCAGTGCTGGAAACAGGCTGGGTACAGGAGCTGCGGGTGCGAAACTAATTCAGAAGAGGTGCTGGAAATTGATATTCAGAAGAGGTGCTGGAAACTGATGCTGACGGCATTTTTGGAAACTCTTTCCCCGAGCTGAAAAAAAAAAAAAAGGGATTTCCTTAAAACGACTGAAAATGAATTTGCCACATCTGCAAAGAGTGGCTTGTGGGCTGCCTGTCCCTGAAAGCAGCTGAGGAATTGCTACAGTCAGCAACTTTTCAGTTTAAATGACAAAAGCTAACGCGCCCACGGGCAATGGCAAGTGCCAGGTACACTACCAGTTGCCTTAAATCCTGAAAATGCAACTACTTGAATTGTTAAAGCTCCACGAGTTTGCACAGTCCAAAAATACAGTCTCTTTGGCCAAAAAAAAGCTGGTTTTGGAATCAAGAACGGCTTGTAATTAAAGCCAACAGTATGAGACTCTGTAACTGATCTGGTCTGAACAAATTATTTGTCTACCTGAAAAGAAGACAATCAAAACCTTTTTATTTTTTTGGAAAGAGGCTCAAAGAAGAAAAACATTAACTTGCTGAGAAAGAGGAAGCAATACGGGCAAATTAAAACAGGCAGACACTTGACCTGTGTATTGGGCAAGCGTGTGCAAAGGTGGAGAAGATGGGACTCGCTTTAGTTCAATGAACACTCCAATCACTGCTTATAACATAAAATTAGACCATTTGTTTAAAAAAGAGCTACAGAAACCAAGAAGATCTTATGCCATTGACCTTAACACTCCTCTGTAATATACTTGATGAGAGGGATTTTGTTTTATTTTTACTGAGACAAATTCAACAGATTTACAGTGATGAATGCAATAAAATTACACATGCGGTGAAGGAAAGCTTAGCTTCAAGGCAGTACAGCTTTGTCCAAGAAACTTAACTCCTTGAAATTTGCCATTTTCAGCTGGAAAGGAAAAATCTCAAAGGCGTGACTCCAGCAAGGCTATTTAGTCAAACAGTACCAGATGGGGGTGTGGGATTCACCTTTTGCTTTGGTTATGAATGAAAGTAGTCAGCTAGGAGATTGCTAAAGGCTATTTTTGCCTAAAGAAGTCTGGTCAAGATGTGGTTAATGTAGCCATGCTCAGGTCTGCTGTGCTTTGAGGAGGGGATGTATGGAATTGAGAGGGAAAGGAAGCTTGGAGGAAGCCAGGTAACACAATGACCGAGGTATATTGCCTGTATGAATTCAGTTTGTGACCAGACATCTTGCTTTGGTACAAAATGATGCCACGGTCTCTGGGAGACACAGGGAATTTGTGACTGAGTTTTCAGTATCTTCCTTTTTCCAGGAACCTCACCAACTCCTCACGCCGTCCACACAAAGAGTAAATATCACTATCTCCACCCGGCAGACAGAGAAGCAGAGAGAGAGCATTTTGACTGACGTCTCCAGAGCTGGGCCATACCTGGGTTTTACTGAGCTTTGAGCATCTGCCTCTCCTTAAATTGCGAGGGGTTCGGTAGCAGCCCCAGGGAAGCCAGGTGTGACACAGCGAGCTGGTTGTGTCACCCTGTGCTCACAGGAAGACAAACCCAAGGCAGAGAAAGGTTCTTCATTCAACAAAGGCTTAAATGCTTATTTGTGGCTCCTTCTTCAGGAGGAATTTTTGAAACACGTTTACATGCTTACCTACATCCGGACCGCTGTGGTAGGCATGCTGTGGTGCTTATATAGTTCATAACTTGTCTTTGGTCTAGAAGAATTGAAGAAGCTTGGGTTTTCCCAGCGTTTCTGTATGATTTGGCCCGTCAGGTGTCACGTGTCGGTACATACAAATTCGCCACCTGCTGAGGTGACTAGAAACCCAGACCCGCGTTCAGCCCAGCGTGGACTAAGCTGACACCCTCCCGTTGCCCCTTCTCTCCTTCAGGGCGGAGCAGCGGGGGGGATTCGGGGAGCAGGACCCATCATACAGATCAGATCCATCACACAATCTGCAGCTCGTGGGAAGCCGTCCCCTCCTGCTGGCCTGTGGGCAGCCCTCCCCGCACAGGGCTACGAAAGCCTCCAACCTAACAAAAATGTCTCTTGTACCCACTGCACCGAAGACCACAGATCCAAAGCCTACCCTTAGCAACCCACGCATCTCAGAAACAGTTCCAGGGAGAGCAAAAGAAACTGTTGTCCAAACAATATATACAGATGCAAGTACTTTGTTGCATGATTAATAGAGGTAGTTTGTTTCACCACTTAAAATTTAACCAGAGGGCTCTTTTTAATAGTCAGAATCATCCCTGGCACAAGTCTTTTTGAACATACCTATAAGGACTACGCTCTAAGTTCAGAGCGTTGTGGCTTTTTGGTTTTGCTTTGTTTTCAAAAAGGGTCGATGAAAACCATTTTCATAAACTGACAGCAACAACCATAACACACATACAAAAACAAGATAGCAGTCTCATACGGGAAGTATTTCTGCTTTCGTTTTTATTTTACGAATACATGTACAAGAGATGCATAATCTTCCATTATCCATGCTTAAAAGTAACAGGTTGTTGTCTGGGTTTTGTTTTTTTTTTTCCAAAATAGCTTCAAGAGGAAAATAAAAATAAGGATGAAGGAGGTGCAAATATTCAAACCATACAGTTGAAAACCTTGCTAAAATTACTGCTGAAATGTGGAGGGTGTGTCTATGTGTATCGCCCTGTATCGTAAAAGCTTCACCCAAGGTATTTATGCATAGGAATAAAAAAATGCTTTGGCATAACCAGAGACTCCTCCATGCACACTTTGATGACATTTCTGAAATACTGAGAGAATAAAATCTGAGCATTATATCATATATCATTTTCTCTCCTTGGCAGCAATGTCTTTAAATGCAGGGGGGAAATAAAGAAGAGTCTGTTGACAAGAGACTTTACTTCCATACTAAGATGGTTAAATTAGCAGGATGCAGCAGGATGCAAACAGCTTCAAATAGAAGAGATGGAGATATATATTTTTATATATGTATATAATGTAAAAATGCTTATTTTATATGAGAAAGGAAGATTTGTCAAGATAACATAAAATGAACCACTCTAAGACTAGCTTCCAGCAAAACATTTTGCTTTATTGGATCTATTTTCTAGCTACAAGTCAAGCTGACATCTGTCAGGCTTTTTAACTTTTCATATGGCAGTCTATAAGAAATGTTTCATGCAACGTCTACAATGCTAAATACAGGGTAAATAACTGGGATTAAACAGGTGAGGAATAACAGACTACTGTAAGGACCAATAACAGCGTATTATGTACATATAGCCATATTATATTCTCATGTCTTCACAGTAATGTGCAAATGTGAAAAATATGGCTTTCATTTTTTTCTAAAGAAAGTAAGACGTAATTATACAGAATAACGTTTTAAAACGCTTAGGAGGATTTCACCTTTTTGTGAAACCTGTTCAATCTTCATTGCATTAGGGTGAAGGAGCCACCCCAGCACGGAGGCGTAGTTCAGGTGTATTTCCAGAAGGGGGCACAGATTCCTAAGGCACAATATTAATGTTAAACATTTTTAATTTAAGTCATGCTATTTTAGTTTAGTTTTACTTTTTTTTTTGGTTATATGAAATAATAGGTTGTTGCTAGTTATAGAATAAGCAGTTGATTGTAAAAAATACAATGTTAAAGGCTACACTACATGCCTACCTGTAGCTCCAGAAACATTAGCTAATCTGAAAACACACTATACAGCGCTGCATATTAAACCTTTGTGGTTTTTTGGTAATATTCTTTTTCATACATGTAGCAGAGAGTTATAAGGCTTCTGCGGAATAATAACATTATAACTGAACAAATATTTTACACTCTTCCATAATGGTATTTACAGTTACTATAACTCATATTTTGTCATTTGGTAAATAACATGTATCTTGTATGCATCCTTCTTGCCTATCTAAAGTGCTTGCTTAACTGCATGAGGAAAGAAAATGCATACCTGCTTTAGGTGCAACAAACCCTCAAAAGAAGTAGCTGAAATATTTGATGTGGATCTGAAATGCATTCTCAGAAATTGAAATTATTGCTAAATTCAGTGCCCTCACTAGGCAATCATCTATATTATTTGTCATATATAAATATATGCATATATACTAGTATGTATGTACATGCATACACATTCATCTATCATGTAAAAGATAGATTTCAATTTTTTGTCCATCAACCTTTTTTGTTTTGTGCTATTCAACTCACTTGTGCTATGACTGAAGCCAGATTAAAATCAAAATCTTAACATGCTACTACTAACAACCCTATGATTCATTAGCACGTAATAAAGACAATATGCAAAAGAAAGCTGCGATGATGACAAATCAGGAGGCTTTTGAAATGCACTGCGCATAAGGCAATAGGCTGTACATTACAGCGGACGAAAAGCTGAAGAAATTCTGGAATTCATAAACGCATCTTACTGGAGTAGGGATTGCTCTCCCTACACTGCTGCAGAGTCCTATGCTTTTTTCCAACATGACTCTCCAGAATGCAAGCTCTACAGTTGCTGCACCTACCGACTTTTAATGGTAACAAATTCAAAGCTTATTAAAAATGCCCTGATGCCACGACCTGGTAAAATAAGGCACTTCCAGGGCTGTATTCCAGCGGTGCCATGCCAAAAAGATCAGCACTGGGCAGAAGCACTCAGATTTTGCTGAGTTTCCTAGTTTTGTCCCATGAAACGCACCGTCTCGCAGCATACTCCCTCCTCTTCCTTTTGAGATGATTTTCTTTAAAGAAGCCGTTTCATCAGTTGAAGTTGAGGAGCTACTTCTTTGTAAGCAAGAGGTAAATCTTCAGTTCCTGACATTCAGTAAGGTGGAAGATCAGAGTGGTACCAGGCAACGTCTTCAGTTTATTCGGTATCTCTCTACTTGAGCTGACACGCCAGCCAAGTCAAAACTGTGGGTAGATTTCATACTAGGCCCGTATTGAAAGCTATGAATGCACATTGGTACTGGAAAGGTCATTCCTTATAATTTCATTTACTGCAAAAAAAGAGAAGACAAGAGAAAACAAATTGATTAGCACCCCACTGCTGCGGGTGGGTCTCTTCAGCACACAGACTCTTCAGCCCCCCAGACTTGCATCCGTTCCTTGACAGCTTCCGTACCGCTCTGAACAGTCAGCGCAGCATCACGAGACAGCTTGTACAGGCTGATCACAGTGCAAAACAGCAGGGATTAACCAAGGTTATTAACATGCTAAATAAGGTGTAAAACCAAGCATCACAAGGACAGCAGCATCCTGGATCCTCGTCTGCATCAAACATACTTAATATTTCAATTCAGTTACCGATAAAACATTTCATTTGCTCTAGAACTGGCTTGGAAATGTAAGCAGAGAGAACCACAGGAAATCTTAGAATAATCCACCCCTTCCGTAAAAAGAGCTGTTTGGAAAGTATGTTAGCCACAGTAGGTACTGACGGCAGAACGCTGCCAGCCACTGAACCTGGGTATGTGCAGCTGCAATGCCTAGACGGAATACAGCTTCACGTGCTGATTTTTTCCACTGTGGGATGATATTAGGGGAGGAAAAAAAAAGTAGAAGAGAAGAAACTGCTGCATGCTGGCCCATTCCCCGGAACTGGTAACACATGTAAATATATACCCTCTTTTCATGGTGACCAACACACGTGGACATGCAATCTCTGCTCCTATCTGCACAGACAGATGGGAGGGACGAGCAAGTTAAAACCCTTGGCAAGAGTCAGAGGAAAGAATAAACAAGGTTCTCTATCTCAGCATCAGCCAGTCAGACTGCATCTCCACTGATAAAGTGTTGTTTTCTTTATTCACGAGTCTTCTTTCATTCTTTTCCCCCTCCCCTGCAGATCATCAAGCAATACAGTTTCCCACACTCCAATTATGTCCATTTATCAGCTTGTGATTTTTGGCAGATGGACAGGAAATGACTGAACCTGGCAAAGGCCATCTACAGTGGACTACACAACATCCCTTTTATTTCCACCCCACCTCCCTGCAGCAACTGCCACCACCTGATTTACATGAAGCTAGATAAAATGCCACCAGTAGGGCTATCACCGCTTCTGAGTTTTTCCCTAACATTGCTGGGAGTGGGAAACACATGCTCACGTCATGGAAGCACCACGGAAAAGCCCGCATTTTCCTTTCCTTGTGGGCTGCTGTTCCCGGCCATTCAGATAACTTCACGTGTTTACTGGAAAAGACCAAGCCTGTCTAAATCCAACTTCCTGAAGCAATTAGTTGGTTGGTTAGGGGGTTTTTATTATTTTTTTTTTCTGCAGACCTATTGCCCATTTAGTAACTGCAGCACATGAATCAGTCAGGATTTGTGTCATGGGTCCCGGCCACCGAAACCACTTCTACCAATGGATACGCACACCATACTTCAGAAAGGAAGTACCAGTTGTATTTGTAACTACCTGTTTTTGGCAGCAAAACAAGAGCAGTATGGAAAAATGAGATGTGAAGACAAAGCAGTTCTTTCTCTTAAGACTGCCATGGAGTTCATCTTTAATATTACCAAACAGCGGAAACACATTCAAGCAGCAAGCCCTGCTCTGTGGCAAAGACTGCCCTGCATGCATCTGAACACAGCCAGAAGTCCTGCCCCGTTTACATGCTGCAAGACTCCAGACAGCTTTTGGGACCAAGTCTCTGCCTTGAATGCAAACAGCCCACTTCTTCTGTGGGATGACTTTTCCATGATGCTTTTGTAAAGATAGTTTTTTTGATAAACTTCTCAAAGCAGCGTTGGGTATGCAGCAAAACCACAGAGTGATATCTTGGTGTTGAGCGTGACAATGAAAACAAATACTCATATGGGCCAGACACTGTCACAGTTTTGCTAACTTTCCCTCCAAGTTTCTGTTACATCAAATAAAATTAAGATGCTACTCAAGGCAATCGTCGGTCTTTGTACAGTTAGTTAGTGCTTAGAAACATTAAGTGATGTACAGTGCTTCTGTAAAATGTGAACACAAGTATCACTGGTATTTCACAGATGGGGACAGGGAGGTGGAAAAGTGAAGGAGCTCCCCATCTCAGTCAGGATTGGCTCTCAGGTATCTCGAATCTCAGAATAATGTTACAGCACATGCTGAGGTACTCTTGCTTGATTCATTCAGTAAAACTTTCAAAAGCAACATCCCCAAGCCCACCAGACTGTTCTTTCCCCTATTAAAGCATTTTGTGAAAGTATTTGGGAGGCAACCTGATGACATGAGGGTCTGAGAGCCAAAGGTCCATCTCCAAAAAATCGGCTTAGGCACTCAGAGGCTGTCCTTTCCAGCCACACTAGGTACCCTTAGTTGAATCCTCTGTCACTCACGCACTGTAGGACACGTGGCTTAACCTAGAGATGACGTGACTTTTACGTTCATCTAGTAGCCCACCTGCCTTGGCTCAGCCCATAAGACCACCACGGTCCTTCGGTCACACTCTCTCCAGCTCCCAGCAGCCAAACCAACCTGGCCCCAGGGGAAATCACTTGTAATTTTGTTACCAACTCCAGCAGGATAGAGATTAGACCTTTAGCTTTAGTGCTCATTTTTATTACATGTTACTTCCTTAACAGAGGTGGACTTCTGCTACCTTGCTGGGTGGCAGTCAAGTCTGGTGTCCTCCCGTAACAACATCTGACAGCTCTCCAGCAACAGTCAGTAGACAATGTCAGTGTGGACTCGGGAGACAACCGAATTTCAACCAAAGCACACCCTTCGCCACCGGATCTCATAACCAAATGGGGCCAAAAACGCCAAGAGGATGTTAAACATCTCTCTCATCCATGCTGGCCCACGGACAGCGTGGCTCAGACACTGGTCTCTTTATCTCACTGACGCTTGTTCCCCTTTACCCACCGCAGGGTCAAAAATGCAAAAATTCCCAAGAACGCAGTGGAAAAAACCTACAGAGAAGGACAAGGGTGCACACAGAAGGCCCAGGTGGGGCAAGAAGTGATCCGGCAAAGCAGCCAATGTTGTAGAGGCAGACAGCTAGCAGAGAGCACTAAACACGAGAGCCGAAAGGGGAAGTGTGCTGAGCACGGGCTTTCCCGCGCTGCCCGCCGAGGCACCTGAGGCTGGAAGGAAAACCCTCCAGCGGGTGGGAACGAGGGGAAACTAGGCGGCAAGCACATGTGAAGCGTGCTGGGTGACGCTCGCTGGGTTCCGCTAGAAGGATGTTCCCTGCCACCTCCACCTGCATCGCCTAGCACTCCCACGAAGACACTCCTCTCTCCCTCCAGGTCTGAGAAACAGATATTGAGGGAAAACTTGTTGGGGGGAAAATGCAGCTTTCGGTCAGTCAAAATGACATGAAAATACGGACTACATTTCCCAAATAATCTTAAATGTCTTTAGCATCAATATTTTTTATTTCAAATTTCTGGAAAATTTGCTTCTTTTAATACTCCACAACATATTAATGTGTTTGTTGCATGCTAGGAAATGTTTTATTTTGGATCAAATTGAATGTTTGGAATGTTTGGGTTTTTTTTTTTTCTTTTGGAAACAAAACATCAAATATTCTTATTGTAGGTTGGCCCAAGATTATCCTTCCCAATAGCAAATCAAAAATTCTGTTACTGAAGTACAGCTCTGGAAGCATCCTGTATGTCCGTCCATACCAGTGTTGCACCTACGACAACAGCCAATTCTTTGGGAAACAGCATAGGAACCAGGCACACCTCCAGTTATGCTTTCTGTAGTACACCTTTACTCTGCTGGAGGGCTTTGTGAGCAAGAGGAGGTCTGCATCCTTGTTTCTAGTGAACTTCAATGAATTTTCTTCCATGAAGTTTTCCAATAACCTTCTGAATCTGTTCTGGCCTTCACGGCTTCCTGCAGCAACAGGTTCCACAGTTTAAGGATGCGCTGGTTGAAAAAGTACTTTTTTTTGTTTAAAATTTGGTTCTTGATAATTTAATTAATGTGTTGTGTGAACGAGCTGCTTGTTCCCTGTTCACCATCTCCTCTGCCATCCATCCCACTCCTTCCCTTTGGTATCCTCAGGATTCCACTCGGTCCTGTAGGACAGCTGCAGAACTCCCCAGAGAGGTCAGTTATACTGCTTACGCAGAGAATATAATTGGTATTTTTCTCTTAGTTCCCACCTTTCTAACAAAATATTTATTATCTACTTGTGGGGAGTCAGCTGGTTGCTGTCTTGAATGCTCAAGTTTTGGCTTACAAACCTGTTACTACAAGAGGGTTGTGTGTACTCCACAGAACAGCAGTATTCTGTGCAAGCACTATTTTGGCCTGGATTTGAGTTTCATTCCTAAAGCAAATGCTGGCCTTTGATTCCACTGCTGCTTGGATACGCATCCATTCACGTCCATAGTACCATTCCAGAAGTAGCTGTGTTTTGAAAGAGCACAACATTTTTTAAAGAAAGGTTGCAAAGGCTTTACACTAATTTTTAAAACAACATACCCTGAGTACTCAAAAAGACCCATTTTATAGACAGAAGAGATGAGACTCGAAGAATTACCTGGCTTGCTGGAGGCTCTACATACAGCTTAGCAGCAGATCTGGAATAGCACGCAAAATGTTTAATTTTTTGATGTCTAGATTAGCACAACACTTCCCTTAAAGCAACAGGTTGATCCCTATCAGATCAAACAGCTCAGTACAATGATTTACAGCACCTTTGTCATCAATTTTTTTTCTCTGTTTTTCTGCTGGCTTTGGGGAGGAGGGCCACTGTCGCTTTTATAGCTAACACCTACAGTTCCCCACAATGCCTTCCCTCAACTGGTATTTTCCATTGTCATGTTCAGCTTTTCCACTGATAGAAAGTAAAAAAAAATAATAGTGCTGAGAAATGCAGGTAACACGTGACCTCTCTACCTGTCAAGGCGTCTGAAAGAGGAACCTTTCCTTTGCTAAACAGCAGATGCCACAGTAGCAGGATGTGGTGAGCTGTTATACCACATTTTAGTTTAATAAGGAGGTTTTTCTTCTTGTATTTAATTTTGCTTTAAAATGCCCTTGCAATGGAAATTTTTGCTTTACTAATTAGCAAAATCAGTGTTTTACCGATGCAACATTTTGGGTTCCTGCACGGAACAGGACAACCAGATATATCTGAACAAATGTGGGTTCCATATATAGATGTGAACTTCATAGGAAATGGAATATTTTTAACATTTGGTGGTTGTATATGGATTCCATGAACTGGCAAAACTTTAAATTTCTGTAAACTTCTGCTTTCCTTCTATCTGATTACTAACATGGATAACATTGTGGCCTTTTGTTCTAATAAAATACCTGTTCCTCTTAGACAAAGTCCTGCCTTCCAGCGCAGATATTAATCCCACTCAGATCAAAGAACGTACAGCATCAGTGGTGCGGGGAGTGGGGAACAGTAACACGCAGGGGGTTTCCACAACTGGTGAGCTCTTTAGGGCTACAAGTAGAAGAGTTTGGAAGACTTCATACTCCTAAAGGTGAACGTTCCCAAGAGTCTGAAAAAATGGCAGGTGAGGCGAGAGCTATAGCCAAACCCAAAATTATGAAGTCTACAGTTCTGGGATGCCATGATGGCACTTGGAAAACATATCCCATCTCAGTTCACTTTGTTAGCAGTAACACTGAGGCTCCAGTTTCTCTCTGGATTAAGCTGCTGCCTCTTCACACATCGCACACCGAATCTGCAGAAGTCAACTTCCACTGACTTCTAACCACTTCAGCAGCGGCCCAGAGAGGTGTGTACAAGGAGACCGAGTAGCAGAGCTGTGGGCTGCGTTTGCTCTTGTGCCCCTTTCCAGCTGCACGCTTCTCTTTCACAAGTGAGCTCTGCGGCTCTCCACTGCACTCTTTTTTAAGGGGTGTGACGGAGTTGAAGTAAAAGGGCACCGAGAGGTTTTGCGCAGAGCTGATACCTTGTGAATCACTCGACATGTACGTATCCCTGCTCCTGCATCAGCAGTGACAGCATCAGCTCCGTTCCTTCAGGATGGTTTTTGGTTTCCTTATCAATAGGAAGAGCAACATGGCAAGTCTCAAGACATCTTGGCCTTCGGGGTCACATCAAGCTTTTTTCCACAGCTGACTAACCAAACTTTGCTTGTTACTTCACGTCCACCTGTGACCGCTAGGGACCATCATCTCTATGATGGACCAGAACCAAAGCAGGAGGTTCAGATGCCGTAATGCTCTCTCACCGAAAAGGAACAAAAGCAACCTGCTCTGACTGGTGCATGTGTCATGGAAAATACAAGTAATACCAGCTGCATCTTTCAAGCTATATATCTGAAAAGCCTGTGTGACATTACGCTTGGATTATGCCGTGACCAGACAATAATGCTTCATCTTTCAGATGAGTGTAACTGCCCAAGCAATGCAGTTGCTTGGACACCATGTTTGGACACCATGTTTGGACCATGTTTGACACTGGTCAAACTGCACGGCTAGGTGTCACGTTTGAGCAACCTTCGGAAAAGAGCAGCAGCACTGAAAGCAAAACTGCCTCAGTTTGGTTCCTCATTTTTTCCTTCCAGCAGAATTCACTAGCTCAGGTCAAGCCTTATGATGGTACAACTACAGTGACTGCCAGGTTGGGGATCTCTCCACATACCTCATTACACAGCGCAGACGTACCCCTAAGTGCTCTGAAGTTCCATGGTCAGCAACAGCTCACTGATCACAAGCATCGTGGAATGGGGACTGTGTCTTCCACTCCACTGGGTACAGCTCTGACCACACTATCCCTGTTCGGCAGATGAACAGGGATATGGAAACATAACTCTGTAGTGAGTCTGTGAGTTTGATGCTGACACCACACTACCTGTAGCAATGCTTCACAGTATGACGTTCACTTTGCTGTCTATAATTACTGCCTTTGGATTTTCCACCAGCGATGCCATATCTTGCTCCATCAGGCTCCTGTGCTCTCATATGCCCTTCATTTCAGATGAAATGACACATATTAGCATCACTGAAGAGGAATACCAAGACACAAATGAATGCAGAGGAAGCAGAAGTACAGGAGGGAAAAACGTTTTCCCTTATGTCCATGTACGGATTTTATTTAAAGAGAAAAATGGCCAAATATAACCACATATACAGCAAGTAAAGAAAGAAAGCTCCTGGTATACACTCCATCACATGAGTAAAATCCTACAGTTTTTATCAGGGTACCTACTTCCTCACTACTGATAAGCAGCACTCCTTTATGACATATGAAAGCTGCAACAAACGACATAGAATTATTATTTCAATCACTGAAAAAAACAGGGCTGTCTTAGAGAAATTCTTTTTCAAAGCTAGCAAGTATTGTCCTGTGAATAAAAAAAATAATCAGAAAATAGTGATACAAATTCCTGAGGTGCCAGCCTGTAATGCGAAACTATAGATCACATTAAAGCTTACTGAATTAAAACCCAAACAAAACAAGTCTTGTGAAGCAATGGAAAATATAACTTCACACGTTCCATAAAGAAGTCAGATCTTGTATTACCTCAGGTGTCCTGGATGTGTTTAAACCTTAAACTTATTTTTATCTGTTCAATCATAATAAGCCACCACCACAGGGCATGCTATTTTTGGAGACAGTGAATAGGACAGTGGAGCAAGTGAGTGACAACAAGTAGCAGGTTTTAATAAAACATGATCCTCCCATACGAACGTCAGCTTGGCACGATGGATGGTATTGTTGTGCATGACAGCCACTAACATGGAATCATTTTTCTACCTGCTCTATCCTCTGCCTTATTTAAGTCAACAACAGCAAATAACACAAAATCTCCCACAGCGGCTGCGCTGCGGAGGGCTAATGGGAAAGGTTCCTTGCTGTAGTGCGATGACAGCACCGTGTGGCAGTAACTTAACTGGGGCTCTTGACTAGGTGCCCAGACTAAATGAGTCCCATCCTATCGCACCATAACTCCTGGGTTTGGATTTTTTTCATCCCTCCCATATGTAACCCTGGGAACGCGCTGTGTCTCTTGCTCTGCAAACACTTAGGGATGAATTCCCTGGCTGCTGGGAATTAGTGAAGGAATCAGCAAAGCCAGGGTGACTCCCAACACACTAGGGTCTAAACTTTAGCTCGTTTTTACTTTCGGTCTGAGGGTGGCTGCATTCAACCCGGTTTACCTTTTATACCAAAGAATCAGAGAGTCAACAGAATTTTCAGTAGCCCTCACTGAGGCCAACCTTGGCTGGAGCGGCTGGGGTTTGGGCTGCGCAGAGGCTGCAGGATCTGCCCCGGTATGATGCAAGCCACGTTTGACACACACATACACACACGTGTGAGGGTAGGGCTGGGCAACAGACAAATAAACCACATTTTAACCAAAATTATGTGTTTACGTTCCTAAGGGCATCTGTAAGGGAAACAAAACAGACATATTTTATGTTTTACACAAAATTTCCACATGACAGAAGAACTACGCAAATGCTACCCTAAGGTAGCCAAAACCCAAGGTCAGTACTGCTGGAAGCTTTGTGGGTACCAGTCAGGAAGGACTAAGGAAGAGCATGCATCACTTTGCTGGAGACAACAGAAATTTGCTCCCACCATAAGAAATACAGTAATACAAGCTGATTCTAGCCATCAGTTTTTCTTTTCAGTCTAGCGCCCAACAGTAAAATAGTGCTGTCAGACCCCAGCATTCAAAACTCATGAATCGTGCCCTGAAGCATGACGAGAGTGGATTCAAAACCGAAACAAATTTAAAGCAATTCTGCATTTGCGTATTTTTTAGCCTCTAGACGTCCCTGGCAATATTTATTAAACCCTGAATCTAACAGATAGGAAGCTTCCTTTTTTCCTTTTTACGCTCGTATTTCTGATTGAATCCCACAAGGTTTGCTGTACCTCACAACTGGAAGTTTACCGCAGTGTGGGCAACACTTAGGATGCGACACTCTCAAAGTGTTTGCCTACAAGAGCAAGGCTAAAGCCCACCACATGCCCCAAAGGGCTGGCAGCTCCTGAAGCTTACAGGGAGTGGATGGGAGCCAGGGAGTGGGTCTGGACCACGCTGCAAAGTTTTGAGCCCAATGATGGAGGATGCTACCTGGGGACCTTCTGCCCTGCCAAAGGAGCATCCCATTCGTAGGCATCCAGCCCAGCACGAGCGATTTCTGCCAGCCTTTTGGACCTCACATGGCAATCTGTATCAGGCCAGACCTTTCCACATAACACCAGGCAGCGTTTCTCCACATGCTGGAAAAGTGACAGATTAGCTTTAGGGAAAATATTTCTGGGGGTACAGGAGGAAAAAGGGGAGCAAGAGAGGATCCATAATCTCTCTGACTTACTGATTTCAGGGTTTAGAAAAAGCCAAATAAGACTGATTTTCTCTATCGATTATACAATTATTAATCTTTTTAGAAGCTTTTCCAACATTGCACATAATGAGCAATTCATCAAAGCATATTAGGTGCCACAGAAGTTGCATTCAATATAAAGGGGTCATTAAGTTTCTTGTAATTGCACATTACTGAAGCTTTTGTTAGTTCTAAATCAGATCAATGGGATGTGCACGTATGCTCTTTAATTGACTTTATGTAATAATAGTGTGGCCCCTAGTGATCATCTGGAATCCTCCAAAATGAGCCACCTTGTGCTGTTGTTTGTAAAAAAAACAGCTCATGTGCAGCTGGGCATAACAAATAAAGCAAAGAAATAACGAATGGAAGGAAGGAAGAAGCACCGTGGGTCACACAGGAGTATTTCTGAGTACCCTTTTCTTTCCACAGCAGAGAATGGCCAAGAGACTCAGCTCTTCTTCCACTCAACCAGCCTCAGACCAGTCCGATGGACTTCCATAGGAGTAACGCTGGGCCTCAACACTAAAGGTGTCCTAGAGATAAATTAAAACAGGATCTATCTGATCTTTTTCTGAGCAAGGAGGATTTTTTTTTGTTTTTTAACTGGACCCTGCTTGCCCTATTATCATCACAATCATCAACACCTCTTTCCTTCACAGCCCTTTTCATCAGCAAACCTCAAAGTGCGTGCTAAACAGAAAAAAAATCAATGTTACTATGCACATCATCTAGCAAAGACACACGGAGGCAGGGACAACACTGGGATGCTGCTGCGTATACAATGCATGATGTGCCTATGTGCTGCTTTGAGGGGCAACCGCTGTTGGGCCACGTTCCCACCCAGGCTGTGGTGAAGGCTGAGCTTTGTTTGCTAACCCTTAATTCACGGGGGTTTTGCTCAGGCAGATAAAATGATGGCCATGAGATGACTCAGCGAGCAGCCACAGGCTGCTTGATGGAAAAGAAAGGCTGCGTGGGGCTAATAAAATTTTTAATGTGTTTGATAAGGGAAAAGAAATCCACCTATGAGCCTGCGGGGGGCTAGGCTGGGAAAGGTCGTGATAGCTGGGGGAAATCCTTAGGTGATGAAACACGGCTGCTAATCTTCAGCAGTGGGCACAGAAGCAGGGCTAGCTCTGGGAATCTGCACTGGTGGCGACAAATAGCCTGCCAAAAAAAATGATGCAGGCAAATCGTCATGCGATGAATTTGCTTGTGGCACGATGACCTGGCCACTACCATAATGCGAGCTGTATGTAATGCCACAGGATTTTATTTTAACCACGGCAGCATCTGTTGCTGAAGAACGCTGTAGTTCAATGAGGAATGCATGTCCCCTCTGCCACAGCTCCTTGGAGAAGAGCACTGGCAGTGGTTAATGATACTCTTGTGTTGGTTTTGCACCAACTAACTACACAAGGTGAAGACCTTTTAATGACAAAACTCCCATCCAGTTTGGCTGGGAAGGTTTGATCCAAAGGCTGATTTAGTGGAGCCACACTGGAGACATATCAATGCAAGCTGGGCCATGGTGAGGAAACCACGAGCTGGGCGTTATTAGGTGCTCTGCCCAGCACAGAAGACATGGGCAAACCACCGCATCCAGACAGTTGCTGGACTCCAGTACTCCTTGGATGCTGAAACTGCCTATAGCAAGCATCTCAAATTAGAGCAGCTGGAAGAATACTCTTATTTGTACATGGTGCCAGTGCAACAAAGCTGCAAACATGGCAAAATGTCTTTTCCTCTTTTCCCCTCTCCCACATGCTGTGTTAAGCTGCAGAACGGCTCCTTAGGCTGGACTGACAGAGCAATAGAAAAAACACCAGATATGGCTGCAAAAATTCAGTAAGAATCACAGTCGGCCTCCCAGGGAAGAAGAAACCTTCTCCCTTGCAGCTCAATGCTTGACACAAGAACTGTGCTGAAGCTCAGTGATCTCCACTAGAGAGGAAATTTATTCTGCCCCAAGAACGAAGCATGGCAAACCTGCAGCCAGCACTACAGAACTAGGAAAAAGGCACTTGAGAAATGCAGGCGTACAACACTCATCTCTCAAGCACACTTAAGGACCTGGAATTTTATTCAAAATGTTTGCATTACGTTTTCCAAACAACCACTCACAATGTGCGACGGACTTCTTTTCTGCCTCTCTTTGAGTACTTGGACTCCAAAACCTCACTTCTTGATAGCTGAGAAATGACAGGGTGCTTCCATGGCCTGGGCTGTGATCTGGCAGCCCATCCAAACTCCAGCAGGAATTTGGCCTGCACTTTGAGAGGTGCTCCAGGCATCAAAATGAGTGGAAGAACTTCAACAGTAATTCAAGAGTAGCTTTAAAAAATTTATTAATGGTACAATGAAGAATGGCTGCTGACGTGAGATTCAGGCATTTCAGGTCAGCCAATTCGGATCAGGGGGTGAATGCACGGAGCCTAACACAGCAGCTTTGGAAAATCCACGCAACTACACATTGCTCAGCAGGACAGGCGGCTCCCCACTCCCCGGGGAGTTCAGCCAGAACATGCAGACCCCGGGACCTAGCTGTGGGCATGCAGATGTGCAACACCTGGCTCAATCTTCAGAAGCATCCTTGTGACAGGACGTATGAACACCACCCAGCAAGCATTCTCAGCTCTCACTGAAGACCCCGGGAACGCAACACTTTTCAGGTCTGGGGCTTTAAGAACATAAAGGACACTTCACTGATGCGATGAAAGAAAAAAAGTTAAGCACAACAAAGGTTTAGGTGAAAGGCTGCGCAAGCCGAGTATTGTTTGCTCCACACAACAGCCTTTCTCGTGCACCACACCTTTTGTAAAACACAGTTACATGAAACAAATTATTATCTCCAGTAGCTTCCGTCTACACACATTTCTGAAATACTTTCATTCCAAACTGTTTTGAGAGGAAACATCATAAAGAATGGAAACCTGGCAATTAATCAGATGGAAACCTCTGTTTCCATTTTATAGAATAGGAAAAAAAAAAAAAAGAGAATTATAAAAAGAATACCCAACATTAACTGCTAAGTAGGGAGATGAAAGATAAGCAAGGGCCAGTGGCTGGGAGCACTCGTGTGCTGCATGCATTTACCTGCATTTGGATGCGGTTCCGAAGGGTGGGTCAGACCCGTATTTGCTGTTCTTGTTCAAAACCACATAAACACCTAGTTAGGAACTGGGTTTTGACAGATGAAAATTCTATTTTCTTAAAAACTCCCAAAATAAATACCTTTAAAATTTTTTTCAAAGCATGGACGAAAGGCTCTTCTGGTCAAGACACAGAGCAAATATTTACAGGTGCTGGGGAGACACCATTTCCTCCCTTTAGGCTTCAACCTAGTGTCTGCCACATAATTTTATCCATTCAATGATTTTTTTTTCCAGACATCTGCCAAGAGGAAATAACTTTGCTGTATTGGGAGTCTGGGAATCCTAGAAAACAATCTTAAATCCATAAAATAATTGAAGTGCAGTTTTACTGAGCTGTTCAGTTCGATTCTGATTTTTATTACAATGTCAACAAGAGTTTAATTTGTTTTAAAGTTTAGGTTCTTAAATCTGAGTGATATACGGTAGTTTACAGCTTGCTGGCAACAGCTACTGTGGAAAAAAAAATGGAAAGTGCATATAAAGGCGGTTCTAAGTTTGACATTGTGAAAGCAGGGAGCAGTGCCAAGAGCAGCAAACAGCATGGCTTTCCCAATCCTGGCTGGCTTTAGGGACTGCTTGCTATTGACATCAGTCACTATGGGATACATTTCCCTGCTCTAACAAATCTCATCTGGAGCCTGTAATTAAAAAAGAAACGTCTCAAAGTGTAATTTCTTTCCCTAAAACATTTACAGATGTTAACTAGATTGCTAATGGTGTGAGATGTCTGTGGGCGGACATCTTCCTCCTTATCTGCTGTGTCAAAGAGGAAGATTTCTTTATTAAAACCAGTTCTAAAGGTAGTATCTTTTCCGTGTATGTCTTTGTGTATGGGGGTGGTGGTGTCTCTTTTTCTAAATCGCTTGCTGAACTGAAAGGTTTGGAGGTGTTTTTCTTTATCGTTTCTTCTTTTTTTCTTCTCTTTTAGAAGTCATCTCCAGAGTTAGCCTGATTTAAAAGGTATTCAAAGTGGCTAAAAATATCTTTGCTTAGCAGATTAAGAAGTATCCTGTCTGAGCTGTAAAATAATAATAATGATGATAATAATAGTAATAATAATAATAGTGATATAAGTTTCTTGCTCTAGTGACTTTCCGCCAGTACCTTTGGCTGGCGCCCTTTGCGAAGTGCTGCTAAAAGCATTTATGGGAGCCTGCCGGCCGGCCGGGTAAGCTGATCTACTTCAGGCGCACATCGGACACGAGAGGGGAGAGCGTAAAAATGGGATGAGCTTTTAGAAACGCACGTCCCCAGGGAAGCGACAGGGGGTTCCTTGGCTCTGCCTCCCCGGCGGCGTGGAAAGCCGTGCCCAGCCAAGCGCTGCCCGCCTCGCACAGTTGTGCCACGCATCTCCCGGGTACCCCACGGAAGGGGATGGCTGAAACTCTCCTTCCTGACACACGCAGCTCAGACACAGTTGTCAGGTTGGGCCTTTCCCCTTGCCAACACTCCCCCTCTCCCTTTTCTCTTTCTTTTTTTTTTTTTTGCAACCGGCTTGAGTTGGAGCAAAAGCCTGGGGTAAATCAGAGGAATTTCTAGATTTTTCTGAGTGCTGCAAGCTCTCGCTGTTTTCCGGTACCTACTTCCTGCCATATCTAAAATAACAGCAGCTGCAGGGGCCTGATAGAGAAGAGCTCCAGGGGACAAATTCTCACAAATGGGGTGGGAAGGAAAAAAAAAAAAGAAGAAAAAAAAAAAGACAGTTATTAGGGAGCCGATAACACACAGAGCCAGCATCAGATTCATTGTTGGAGTCAATAGTACCATAGGCTGTGGATGTTGTTGTCAGAAGAAAACAAATCCTGCAAAATGGCCATGGGAATGATAAGTCTCAATGTTCGCTGGGATAACAGAGGTAGCTTTACAGCACTTGTCCTATTGTATGGAGTATCATGCCTTGATTAGCTTATGTCTCCGAGGGCCAGATAAGCGAGGATGAATGTTCTGCCCTAGAAGCTTTCATGCTTTCTCTTTGTCATGGCTATCTATGGAGAGCTGCAACAGAAAGCTCTGCACACATAAAGAAGGGCCCCCACTTCGGAGAAAAACATTACAGAAAATGGAAAATTGTTGAAATTATCCCATTTTCCATGGAGAATGCACAGTGCAGTGTTGTCACTGTCTCATTACAGACCACACGAAAGAGTACAGCAACTCAAGAGGCCTCCAAAATGGCACAAAGGGACCTTACATACCTGTATGACGACTACTCCAGGAGGGAATTTTCTCATTCCTACTGGCATAAAGGGGGACAGAAATAGGCATGGTGCATTCACCCAAAATACACTTATTCACTATTCAGTGTGCAAGAACGCAGGGCTCCTTGAGATGCCGTTGGTCTAGGCCTTGTAACCAACACAAACATGGCTTTAAATACGAGCACACACAAACAACCAAAGTGAGGGTTCTTAAAACCCTGAAAAGTCAGTCACACTACATATACAATACAGACCGTATTTCAGATTATTGTACGTGCCATTAACTTTTACATATTAATGTAATACAATCTTTTACAGTTACTTTGGGAACTGTAAGTTGTGTCTGCAACAACTTTTGGGACCTTAAATTTTCACCCAGTATTAGATTTTCATACACTATTTTTTTTAACTTCTTTAAAGTGCATTAAGTGATAGGTTCTTGTGATTGTAAGTTGGTGCCTGATCCAAAGAGCACAAAAGACAACAGAAGAACTCCTATTCGCTTTAATGGGCTTTGCATCAAGTCGTTATTAACCACAGGCAGATACGTAAAGGTGGTCTACAAATGCACAAGCTACAGGTCTGATGGCTTGGCAGGAAAGAATCAGTCATTGCATTGTAAACACTCTATTTTGCTCATTATTACCTAAAGATTCTTTGAAATGTTTTAATGTTGATATGCCAGAAAGGCAAGTAGATCTGCTGCCTCATTTTGCCCGAATTTTGAAGCATACACAACTTCTTTGATGTCAGCAGACTTACTTCTGATTCCTGCCACTCACAGAGGACAACCACATTTCTGTGTTTACTTCAGCATGTTGGCTTTAATGCGTGTGTGTGCGGGTGGAGTTTGATCCTAGAGCCCTACCCGCTTTCTAGGCAATCGTGGAAAACCATACACAGGGTTTTAGTAGCATGTGGTTTTTCTTTTCTAGCTTCTAAACCATTTCTCTAGGCCTAAAAATCCTTGCTTTGCTTGAGTACACAGCTGAGCTGCCAATTTTTAATTGTTAGAACAAGATGATGTGAAGCTACTTGGTTCTCCCCATCCCCAGAAGAGGCTCCTTAAAACACGAATCATCTTTGGTTCGTGTCCAGGTAATAACAACTAGAATTACACAAAGTGGCCAAGTTTAGACAGACCAGACAATATTCTAGCCTGAACTCATAAAACCTAAACTAGTTAAAATATTTTTTTTTTTACAAAAGATCACCCTTGACAGGAGCGAATTTGTATTTTTGCAAAAGTAGTAGTTAGAAAATATGAGGTATCCCCTAATCCTGCTTTAAGCACTGTTATGGCTGTGCTGTATAACATATTCGTGTAGCCTAATACATTTATGGTAAACTGGTTAAGGAATTTGGGTGTGGGATTAATGAACTTTCCTTTCACACTAGACTAGATCGGATCACACAGAAGGAGATCAATCTGTCACGATTCTCAGCTTTTGTTCAAGAAAGGCGAGCATAGTGAAGGTCAGAGACAGACTAAAGAGCAGCACTGCAATTATTTACTGACATGAGACTGGAAAGAATATCACATAGCTACATGGAGCACAACTTGGACTTTAGACACATAGGAAAGAATGGTTCATTTTATGCCACTAATCATAGCCAAGGATTAAGATATTTTGGAAAAGCCCTATTATTTCTCATTCTGCAAACCAGGATTTCATTACGGGTAAATCATGAAATTTATGAAGTCCATTCATACAAATTAATTTCCTTTCCTGATTTCCATTGGCATGTGAGAAACAGATACATAATATAAATAAATGTCTCTAAAGGAAAAGAAAAAGATACACAGAAAGGTCTGCTTGTACTTAAAAGTGTGCAAAGCTTAAGTAAGGACGTAGCTAGAAGAACCGTCTGCAGCTAGATTTTTCGTTCTTAAATAAATGGCTTCAAGGTCTGAAGAGGTAGAAATCAGTACAGCTGCACTACATCTACATGGATCTATGCTGACGTACTCTAGTTGTCTGTATCACGAATAACTAAAGGTAAGTTCTCCCACGCTAAGATTTTCATTTTGCAGCAGCAATGTAAAATCTAGATGTCTTTTCCATATTATGAGAAATATTCCTACTTAGACATCTTAAAGGAGAATTCTTGCAAACATTTTAGTGTATGAAGGTGTGGGGTTTTCCCCCTGCAGTGGTGCTTTCCCTCAATGGAAGTTTTTCATATGAAATTTAAATCTGCCTTCAGACAACTTTTTGAACACCGACATTTTTCAGAAAATAAGTACAGGGAGGTGGTGGCCTGCATTGCTCACAGGACCGTGCACAACAGAAAGCATGATACAGCCTCGTCGATGTCACCAGCCCCTGCCAGCTCCTCCCTGAAACAAGGTTGCAACTGGCAGCAGAAAAATTACGTTGGTCGTTGCAGAAATCTAGATTTCATCATCAGAGAAACCATAAATAGAGCCACTGAAACACCAGGTATACGGCTGTCTGATCTCTAGCTGGCTGACCAAACATTTTTAGGGTCACAAGTCACGTGATCAGACACAGGCAGTCCTGTCTCCTGTCACCTTCCTCACCAAAATAAAAAAAGACAATAGGTTTGCTTAAAATTTCAAAAGCAGATTTTTTTTCTGAATATTCAACCAAAGAAATGGTCCATCCATTTGCAGATTTCTTGGAAGGAAATCTGGCATCTCTATCAAAAAGTCTGCGCACTCCTCATACTCTCCTCTGTGTTGAGTGCTTGAATCCGAAATATTCTTTACAACAACAAAGTCTACCCCACTGTTAGCCAATTGAACTGTTATACAAGGGCAGGCCCCGTTCCAGCAACCAGTTCATTGGGGCAGAAGGTGCAGTCAGCAGGGCAGAGGCTCTGGTACTAGGTCTTAGCAATCGTTAAAAAACTGGATCATATGGAAACATTTGCATTTTTTTGCTTCTCTGGTTTAAGCTGGTGATATTCCCCATAAAATTCTGCAGAAGGGAAGGTTTTAGAGAGGAGTTTTCTCTTTTAGTTGAGCAGATGATTTTTTTTTTAAAGTATCCGAGTGATTTTGGTCTGGAAACACTTACAAATTTTTGATGAGACACTATTCAGTCCAGGTGCTTTTCCCAAGTTAATATTAAACATAGCTTTGGAAACTTCAGCAGATGTTCTAATTTCTTCTAGTTCAAATTTTTTTTTTTGCCACTACTCTGCCTTTATTTAAATAGCTGACTCTAATTGATTCTTTAATACAGTGATTCATAATGTGTTGTGAATCTTCTGTTAATTTACTTGCGACTCTGTTATTATTTCCCCTGATTTAACACATCCTGTTTTAGAACATCCATCAAAGTTGATGGAAAAATTTTTCATGGCATTTGGATAATATCCTAAATGTAATTTGAATGCCATCTTTCGAAAGTTGCAAAGTAAGGGAATTTCCTGTTTTATTCTTCAATCGTATAAACTTGAAAACGAGCTTTTACAAATCCTTCTCTGCCTTACTCATTCTAGCACTTATTTTTTCTGGGTAATTTCTAATTGGGGAAGAGCCAAATGACAATATTTTCTGATTTTTCTCATTTTTATCGAATGTCCTGTTACACTGCAAAAGAAGGCTTAAAACTGATAGGAAAACTTCTCACTAAGTTCAGGTGACGTGACTGTATTTACTCAAAGAGCACTTCCCACCCCCTTCTTTTCTACCATATTCCTGAGGGTTCTTTGGGCTCCGTACAGGAGCTCTCTCCACCCAGCGGTAGCACTGAAATCCCTTCCTCGCTCCTTAGAAAACTTGGCAATAGAGCATGGAAATAACTCCCAGGGTTATTTGAGGGTCCTGCGCCAGTGGAGCCGGGCCACCGAAACCTCCACGCAGTGCAGCCATCTCACTGCAGATCAACACAGACAAACAGACGGGCTCCTCTGACTTGAGCTTACTGCTCAGATACGCTCTCTCCTCAGATATGTAAGTTTAATGAGCACATTGTTTATTTTATCATCTCCTCTCATTATTCTCTATACTTAAATCATTTTGGGGCAAAGTGAGGTATTCTTTAGACACACTTTTCCACGGCAGTCAAATCCTGGGCTTTTACTACTCATTTGTACCATTTCGGTTTTAGAGAAACTCCTCTCTCTCACACCCACACTCACCCTTTGCACTCTTCCTCCAAAATTCATCTTTGCTCATCTTTTTTTTTATGGGCATGTTATATTTAACCTTCCTCTCATTTCTCTTTTTCTCAAGCCTTCTTTCACTCTAATTACACCACCAGGCAGTTTCACAGCCATACTCTAAGTCTGAAACTTTAAAATGCTTGCTAACCGTGCTAGAGCACCATGAGAAAGCTTCTATTTTTTTAGCGTGTTCCCTAAATAGAATAAATGTATACACACGCATGCACTTGCTTGCACTTGTCACAAAGGGCCCCAATCCCCCAACTGCGCTGAATCCTTGCCAGGGAGCAGCCCCATGCAGAGCCCCTCCTTCGACTGGGGGTTCTGGAGTCCTATCACACAGATCTGATTCTGTCAGCAAGCACGCACCAACTCAGCTGAGGGGTGCAGCCCCCTCTGGACTAGCTACCAGCTACTAAAATAGGGCAAGAAGATGCTTTCATATTAGCATGTCCTTCCAGCAAAGCCTTCCCTGACTTCGGCACTGCTGGTTCCTCTTTAGGACTTCAGTTTACCATCGAAATAGTGTGAAATATCTGGGATATTAGACTGCAAAAAGTTAAGTCTAAACCCTCTTCAAAGGAGATGGTCACCTTTATCTACAATATTGACTGTATGCCAAACAGGGCAGAAACCAGCAGTTTGTCTGGCAACAATGGAGGTTTACCAAGTGGTGATCTGACGGAGTACATCCAACTGTGAGTTCGTTTAAACAGACTTTAGTGATGCTTGTCTGGCCTATAAAGCTCAAGCATGGGTTTCTGGAAACAGTGGGAGAATTCCTGGAAAGTTCTCTAAAGCAGCCATTGCTGCCATGTTTGTCCACCGATGCAAAAAGCATCCCTGTGATCGATGGCACTTTCTGCCCTGGAATCAGTTTTGCTTCTTTTTCTTTTGCAATGAGGTCTTTCCTCATCCTAACATACTCTGTATGGAAGAAAAAGTAAGCAAAAATCCCTGAGAACTCTTTCAAAGTTACCTAGGAACTCAGGGACTGGAGTAGAGCAGCCATCTCCATCACTGGTGGCCCTTCCATAGCCCCCTTTCAAAAAGACTTCGTGCAGTGCCTGGGCGAGGTACATCTAGCCAGAGCCTGGACTCATATCTTTCTGCAAAACGTGAATTTGAGTTGCATCAATTCTAACAGCTTCAGGAAGTTCTAGCCTTTGACTGCTAGGGCCCAAGGGACAGCTCTGTATCATCTCAAACAACAGTTAACAGTTAATGACTCGGGGAAATTTCTCAGAAGAAAGAAAACGAACAAGAGTGTGCATTATTGAAAACCATCAGAATCAGTTTCTCTGCTAACCTCTTTCTACATGACAATTTCACACACAAGTCATTTTAGATTGAGAAGCACATTTGAGCCTCCCGGTACTACTGACCCAGAGACATATCACTGCAAGGAGAAGATGCCTGGAGAAGTTGTTAATGGCTCATGCAGGTGCTCTGAGGTGAAAGCCCTCAAGTGAATAGCTGAGTTCATGTGCAGCCTGGAGCATGGTGGAACGCAGAGTTATAGAATCACAGAATCATAGAATGGTTAGAGTTGGAAGGAGCCTTGAAGACCATCTAGTTCCATGGGCAGGGACACCTTCCACTAGACTAGGTTGCTCAAAGCCCCATCCAACCTGGCCTTGAAGGAAGGCTATCACGGGGAAAAAAAAGTCAACTAAGAGCAGAGAGATCATCTTCACCAATTGCTTCAGCCTTCCCAAAGAACAGCTGGATAGCAAAAGCTCAGATGCCTGAGAAACATTCAGCTGCAATGACAACTGCAGCCCAGAGGCATGCAGCAGCATGGAGCCAGATTTCAGAGCTGCAATGGCCATTTCAGTTGAGAAGCTAAACATGCAGAACAGAAGGTCCACAGCATGGGCTTCTCCACCTGACCTCATGTTTCTAAAAGATTTTACTCAACAGGCACCTGCAGGATTTTCAGAGAAGTCAGTCATGAGTAAAAGAGACTTACATCACTCTTGCCTACCACAACTTCAAAGAAGCAAAAGAATTAGCATACTAAGCCTTATAGCTCATTACATATACATCTGTGTATGTGCGCAATATATATATATATGCTCACATATATATATATGAACATATATATGCTCACACATACTTTACGTATGTATGGATTCACATATACAGGATAGAAATAACAGTTAAAATAAATATTCTTCAGTTTTGTATTTTTGGAGGCTTCTCTTGTAACCCAAAATAGCATTTTTTCTACTTCTTAAGTTATTTGAAGAAGATTTTGCTTATGAGGTGGCAATGAAACACATATTTTCCCTGAAACACTAGAAAAATAGCTCACTGCTGCTCCCAGGGTATCAAAATTCATTTGTAATTTACTGCAATACCTGTTCTGCAACCCCAAAGATATCACAAGAGTTAAGAAATGGAACAAAATATTCAGCCCTAGCTCCCACAGAAATCTAACATCAAGATTAGTCTGGACAGCACAGACATGAAGAGTCAAATCTTGTCTTCTGCACTCTCTTATGGTTGCAGAAGGGCCAAAATTAAGTAGAAAAAACATGCTTTAGTTGTGCAAAGGTAAGGGAAGTGAGGAATGTTCTTGTGCATACATGATGCTTGGATAACTGAGCTATAACTACGTAAGGACCAAAGAATTTAATCCACTAATTACGGACTTTGACAGCCTTTAGCATTGCTTTTCAAGACTGTTCAAGTGCTCATATTACAATTCATATGCTCAGGGAGAATACACTTTGGGAATTTCAACACGCAGCACCACCTCACATCGCTTTCCGTTATTTGTCTTGCAGCAGGCTTCAAAGTGTGCAAAATGCAGAAGGACTTACCAACACAGCAAAGCCTGTAAAGAAGGCAGAGGGCTAGTCCAGCTCCCTGGTCTGCAGACAAACCCAGCCACTCTGGCCAATGAGGAACTGGACCATGGTTTTCCTACTGTATTTCTTACTCACCTATTGTTGCCAAGTATTTTCAATGTCCAGACTTTGCAGGCTTCCTCAGTGACAGAGGAGGAGGGGAACATTTTGAGGGTCTGCTTTTTTTCATAAGCTTCCTCCTAGGCTGGAGATAAGCCTGGTGTGGAAAGCCTGTGCCCCCTTTGGTTGCAATCAGCATTAGCTCCTCAGAGAGGCGGAAAGACCAGGAGCCAGGTTATCAAGCAGCCCACTCTCGACAGCAATGGTCGAGCCGCTATCAGGCCCACAACCGAGCCCCCCAGCTGTCCGGCAGACGCAGATGAAACAATCAACTGTGCCACACAGAAATCTGCTAGAAAAGACTCTCTCTCTGCCTGTCTATCAGCGACCAGACTTCAATGAATGCAGCTATTATGCGTTTTAACTACCAGCCATATGCTTGGTCCCGTTCCCAACGAACCCAAAGGGAACGGTGTTATTGACTTAAGTGGGAGCAGAGGCAGGCCCTTTGCTGCTCTGTGATCTAGCAACACTAGCGTTAGCTTGTGAGCGCTTAGCCAAGAGCGCCGTACGTGAAGTCAGGGAGTTTACTCATGAGAGCGCTTCCTCTGACACGTATGTGTTTGCTGGGCTGAGACGGCAGCTCGCTTCAGCCCAGCTCTGCTGAGATGCAGCAGGGGCCTGTATGACACTCTGTTCCCCGGAGAAGAGGGGTTTTCTACAACAACTTCCCCAGAAGTGTTTTGCCAGGATGGGTTCAGGGCACAGGAGCACGGAGGCCATACATGAGCCACGAGGCCACACCTGACCAGCTAACACTGCACAGCTCAGCAAAAACGTTTCAAACAAACAACATATTCCTGAAATGAATTGCATCGGAACAAAGCCTTCTGATGAAGCTTGTGCTTCTGCAAACCACGTATTTTCCTTGGCACTCCTCCAGGCTTAAAAGCAGATGTAAATGTTACCAAGGCTAAGATACAGCAACTTCTTCTCCCCCGATCGCCAAGGAAAACTTACAGAAAATAACCCACTAAACCTTTACCATTTGAAACAGCAATGCCAACAGCCATTACTATGGAAATAGAAGACTGAATCAGGCATGGCAGTGAGAAGCGACTTATTCCCCAGCTAACTGCACATCAGGGCGGCTCTTAGCTGAAAAGGAGGGGTGCAATGCAGCTTCAGCTGAACACTTAATGACTCAAAATGTTTAACGTGAAGGTGCGCATGCAGATGCACATCAAGCGAATGCTGGGTTTTCAACACTAAAAATACTCTGGAATATCAGAATATTGCAAAGCACTGCCTGCTGATTTCTGCAGCTTTCCCATTGCTTGGCCAGCCTCCTGGTCCCTCCACCAGTGTATGCCATCCCTGCACGAGGCTGGAGGCCTCAGGATTCAGGCCTTCTATGAAGGGACTGGACACTCCTTTGAAAGCCTGAGACTCAAGGACCTCCCTGGAAATGTAAATGCTGATGTCAGAAGAAAGCAAAGTTCCCTGCTAGATTTCACAGCGTGCTGCTGCTAAGGGGTAGGCTGGTCTGCTTTGTGGGCAATCACACACCTGGGACTGGAGAAAATCAGGAGTGACACTTAGTCTGGTCAGTGGCTCTTCTGGGGGCTTGCTTCTGGTGAGCCTCCAGGGAGATCCAATTCAGCAAACCCGCTAGAAACAGCAAAACCCAATCCCACGGATGTGCGGTTTCATGTAACAGGATACTCCTCAAACCCAGACGTGCGAGTCCACCAAAGGTCTGACTCGAACGCATTACTTCAGTCCTCCCTTACTCATCGCGTACAACCCAAGTCCCAAATGTTAACGACTCAGCATGTTTTATCACAGTAGCATGTACACTTTCAATCATCATTAGAGACGAGGAGGGTCTAGGCTCAGGCATCAGGCCAGATTAAGTAAAACTTTCCATGAGGAAAGCTATTTGTTTTCTCCCAGAGCTGCGAGGCTTGGCCAAGAGGGAGGGAGGGAAAAGCTCGCCCAATCCAGACCGAAGTGTAGACAGTGTTACTGGACTTTGCAGACTACCTGCGTGTTGTTCTAATGACATCTGGACTACTGGAAATCACCGAGTGCACTCAGGAGTTTTCAAAGGCATAATTGTGGCAGCAGCAGACTAAACTTAATGCCTCAAGAGCCAATTGCTTTAATCATGAAGCTGAGATGTATGAAAAAGGATACATTTCAGCAAAAGAGTAATTCTGTCTGCTATGGTTCCTGTTCAAATAAACTATATCACCAAACCACGTGCATTTGAAGAATATAGAGGAGTGAAAAAAAGAACATATGGTATAGAAGCAAAAAAACTTTCATATATACTGTATAGGAGATATATGGACTTGTCAGACATCTAACAGTTCAACACTGTAAGCAATTCATGGGAATGACATTAGCAATAGCTCATATTACATCCAGGAGTTACAGCTTTTACTGCAAAAGTTATTTTTAAAAGAGCCATGTTTAAAATGAAATGGCTGGCAGGGCTGCAGCTTTCAGTAACACTTTACCTGTGGTTTTGCCACTTTTACATACTTATTGGGGGCTTAATGCTCCCAATTTACCTTTTCAGAGTAAAATAAAAGTCGCAATGAGTGCATTCATTGGCACGGTGCTATAAAACTCACAGCTGTGCAAAGACAATCACAAGAACAAAAGCCTCCTTGTTTTAAAAAAGATGATGATGTGGTTCTGATACTTTCTGTTAGCCACATATCTAAACATCAGACACCTTCATTTATGGCCTATGTATTTTCATCTTACTACACAAAGATTTATAGATCCGATCAAGTCAAGATCAGGATAGAGACCTTTACGAAAGCATCCATGTGGAGAGGAGGAGGCTGAATTAATATACAAAACTTCAGACAAGAGATCTGTCTTTCAGATATTGTTATTCCAGTTCTGGCTCCTACACAGGACTCGGGGTGCTCTGGAAAACAGTTTTTTTCAACGGCGGGTGGAACCTTGGCCCCACTGCCGGCAATGGGACCAAGCCACAGATTTCAACATGGCTGGGACTGCATCTCAAAGTTGAGATTAGAACCCAGGCAAAGCCCAAAGCAGCTGAGATCTTCTTCAGCTTCAGTACTCGAGCATACCTTGATTAAAGAGTCCTCCAGGATGCTGCTTTGCTTTCAATTAAAAACTACTTTTGTAGAGTTCTGTGCATTAATATAACAACTGGGATCACAGCATGCACAATACACCTTGAAATCTGCAGTGAATGTTAAGTCATGCATTTTTTCCTGTTGGTACCAATGTGTTTCCCCCTTGCTTATTCGGAATAGCTCCATTTTCATCTGTAATGAAAATTACTTTCTTTGATGTTTCTAACGGCAGGAAATAATTTCAGAACTGAGTGTCATTCTGCTGCAGGTAAAAAATGTAATAGCTTGTGGGAGTGCCAGTTACAACCTGAAAAATGTTTCTTGGCATTAGAAACTCTCTCCATCCTGGTGAAATAGAAGATTTGGAGCTCAGTTTTGTGTTCCACCCAGGCTACACTAGGTCCAGGAAAGGGAAATGGGGATAAGGAAGGTGATTTCAAATCACCTTTAGCATCTCCTGTTGTGAACCTGGCCGGTTCCCAGCCGCCTGAGCATCCTGAAAGCTGTGTGAACTTACACTCCACCGCCTCTGCCTTGGGGTTTCTTCTACCACTAAGCAAAGCAGTTAAAATTTGGAAAAATTATCTGAGTTGCCCTGGTTAACAGAAAAGAAGCAGGATTCGTTCATGAGCAGACTAGCACAGCTTTTGACCCAAGTCCTAGACAGAAGGCCCGAGAGAGGAGCACGTTCCAAAGTGAGATATAAATTAGGTAAATTTTCATATCCCCTTGAGAGAACAACTGGTTCAAGGGACCAGGAAAAGTTCTCATCAGATTCTAGCTTCCCCTCACTGGCCATTTCTTTGTTAATTCCACTTCATACCTCAAAGGGCTGTACAGCACATTAGACTCATCAATCCCCAAACAGAATGTTTTCTCTTAAAAGCAATTACTGCATGGACTCGTACTGAAGAGGTCCCTCAAGTCTGCCTGCCTAAGTGTTTTCCATGAGCTCCACCACCCCACAGGATTCCCATGTTAGATCTGAAAGGGGAATGTCATGTACCCCCTAGGGCAGGTGTGGCACAGGCACATGGAGCCAGCGTTAGCCCTGGCGTGGTCTGCCAGGGTGCCCCAGCACCCTGCAGGTTGCTGCAAGAGCTTCTGGTGGGGAAGACAGAAGAAACCCCCTCTCCTGCTGCAAAGGGCCGTGGGCTCCTGCAGAGGACCAAAACCAGGCATAAACGTCACCTTTTCAACCGCTTTTAATCAAATCTTGCTAGGAAAGCAGCAAAGGGAGTCAGCCATAATCTTTGCTAGGAGGTTGAACTCAGAATTACTCAACACGAATGCCGGTATACAAGTCAGATACTTTTTAATATCAAGAGCATAGCCATAATATATCAGGTATCACTTTACAGGGAGAGTTTTAAATATGTTATACATGTCAAATCATATATTCACAAAATGAAATGGACAGCACATTTAATGAGTGGCCCAGGTGGCTACTGTAGATTTTGATTTAAAACAAGATTGCCAAGACCAAAACGTATTTGCCAAAATGGAAGTCTCTTCGGGTGCTCCCTTTATATCACTTCAGCTGCCCACCACTACCGAAGCAGAAAAATGACATACAGGATATATATTTATATAAACTCACTAGTTGTTTTTTCTATCTATACTCTGCACTATAGATGGTCTACACTTGGAGATACTCCAGGCCAAAAGGAATGAATATTGCTTTGATCCCATAAGTTGAAACCAAAAAATTTCTGTTTATACGTGGTCCAAGATTGCTGTACATATATTATACAGATAAATCAAACCTCCCCAAAGTGGTAAACAAGCAACCAAAATTTTACCATATATAACCTGGCATAACCAGTTAGATATTTTATTTGTCTGGTAGTCCCATAAGTGTGTTACATGTCTATACCTCACACTTCGTAAGTACTTTCAGGTAAACCTGGAGGTATTAATAGCTACAAGACACCGTGAAGATACATATTTTAATGGAGTGATACTTTGAGAACTTGATTTTTAATTTCATTAAAATATTTCATTACTTTTAAATTACTTTAGGGATGAGGGAAAGAGCTGGTATACTTAAGAGTAGCAGACAAGGAAAGCAGTCAAGTACATCTGACCTCTCTCTGGCTTTCGTATTGTTCACAGGCGCAAAGACTGAAAAAATACTGAAAAAAAAGTTTAAATCACACTGTATGAAGGGATCTGAACAGAATCAGTGAGACAACAAATTATAAAGAGGTAGAACAGCAGTCTATTTAAAAAAAAGAGGAACTGTCCCTACTCACAGGTATGATTTGATATTCTAGTTTCCAGAATATGGTCATAAAGCACAGATATCCCACCCATTCCTCAAGGAAACAATGAAAACACTTAAAGATGGATATCAAACTAAAAAGAAACAATGGTGATGAATTAGAAGTTCCTATTCCAAACACACCCAAGCACATGAAAAATTAGTTGCTCCTATTCGGTATCAGCCACTCTGCAAAACCCATTCTCCCTTATTCCACAGTTACAGCCAGAGGTCTGAATGAAACGGCACCAGACACAAAGGCATTGCATATGCTTTGCCTTTTCAGTGCACATCTTGATGAACAGCACCTACCAGGACACCAGGAGCAATAACCGGTGGTTTCCAGGCAGTCACCATAGTGGCCAAACTGCCCTTTGAGACTGTAGGAGGCAGGCCCGATGTCATCCTTCCGTAACTAACAGGTTAGCACCAGAAGGGGATTTTTTACCGAGACAAGATGAGTTGATTAGATAGTTGCTGGGGAGGATAAGATGACATCAGATGTGGCTTCAAATCATGCTTACTCTGGCCTATGGGTGGGATGCTGCCACACAAGGTGGTCCTGCTGCACTTCTTGACCTGCAGCAACAGGTTTCCTGCTCCTCTCGTGGGCTGGACCTGGACAGCTATTGGATCTGGGGGATGTGGTTCCATAGGCTGACCCAGTGGAAAACTATGTGGGTTTTCCTATTTTTGGCAGGTTAATCTTCCATTTGTCTGCTCTCCCACTCCATAATCAATTGATATGACTCAAAGGAAGCAGCAAGAACATGTGGCTAAGGGCAAGATGGATTGAGGCCACCCTTTCCATGGCAGCCTGCAGTGACATCAGATTAAATGTAATGTGAAACCAACGTCTGCACTGGTGGTGGTAAGGCTGCCTCCATGAAATGCATACAGTGTAGACCTAGACGGGGTTCCATCCTGACTCACAGCATCGTGCTCCTGTGCTATGTGTCTGAGGCATGCTGGGGCTCTGCATGGTTTGAACAGAGGGTCTTGGCCAGCGCAAGTCCCACAAGACATGCTTCCTGCCTTTAGCCCCTCTGCCACATACTTTCTCTCTCGACTGCCCAAATATTGAGAGAAATAAAAAGACAGTAGTAGGCCACTCCTTAAGAGTGGCTGTCCTTTTCCTCAGGCAGTGACATAAGGCATAGATAGGAAAGGGAAACTCTTGTGGGTTATGGTCCATGAGTGTGACCCCTGAGACAAACCTAAATATTGGTTTAGACACAGAAAAGGGACTTCCTCTGGTTACCATTTCTGATTACCACCCTTAGAGGCAACTGGTGGTGTTTAATATTTTGGAACAACCTGAGTTTCATTGTTACCGTAACTGTTATGTCTGTGAATTATTTCTTGGTTCTATAGTTCTTGTGGTCAGCCACAGAACAATTCTGATAACCTGCTGGATGCCAAAGGGAAGTGTATCTGCCTTTCACTAGCTGAAGAGACCTTCAAAGTCAACTTTAAGTATCAGTGCAGATGTACATGGTGGCTTCTACAATTACTTATGATTATCTGTCAGAGGACTGGTGTGCATGTGTGTTCAGAAGAAGGGATGGAAGAGAGATGGAGGTAAAGACTAAACCATTTATGCTTTGTCGGAGAGAATGAGCATTGCTGAACAAATTAAAATAACTCTCTGAGACCACATAGTAGCAAAGTTCCTCTGTTCTTCCAGGAAAAATCTGAAGTAAACATGACTGAGGAGTTTCACCCTTCATCCCTGAGCTGCAGTCCCACCTCTCTAGCAAAGATCAGCCAAAGGCAACTTTCACAGTGCTGTCAGAGAAGTGGTTGATGGATTTTGGAGATCTAAGGCAGAAAGACTGCACATTTCTTGTGCTTTTCTAGAAAGACAGCTATGGACTAGGTTTAGATTTTATTCTGTATTCTCTTCCTTCCATAGATAACTTCTGGTTAACCTCTGTGAAAAGAGACGTGGGAGTCCTGGTGGACAAGAGGATGACCGTGAGGCAGCAATGTGCCCTTGTGTCCAAGAAGGCGGATGGCATGCTGGGGTGCATCCAGAAGAGCGTGGCAAGCAGATGGAGGGAGGTCATGCTCCCCCTCTACTCTGCCCTGGTGAGGCCGCATCTGGAGTGGTGTGTCCAGTTCTGGGCTCCCCGGTTGAAGAAGGACAGGGAACCGCTGGAGAGGGTACAGCAAAGGGCTACGGAGATGACGAGGAGACTGGACCATGTCTCTTAGGAAGAAAGGCTGAAGGATTTGGGTCTCTTCAGTCTGGAAAAAAGATGACTGAGGGGGGATCTTTTCAACACTTACAAATGCTTAAAGGCTGGGTGTCAGGAGGATGGGGCCTGGCTCTTTTGAGTGGTGCCCAGTGAGAGGACAAGGGGTCACGGGCAGAGACTTGAGCACAGGAAGTTCCGTCTAAACATGAGGAGGAACTTCTTTACTTTGAGGGTGTCAGAGCACTGGAAGAGGCTGCCCAGGGAGGTGGTGGAGTCTCCTTCTCTGGAGACACTCAAAACCCGCCTGGACGCATTCCCATGTAACCTGCTCTAGGTGACCCTGCTCTGGCAGGGGGCTTGGACTAGATGATCTACAGAGGTCCCTTCCAACCCCTACCATTCTGTGATTCTGTGGTTTCTCTCAAAAACAAAATTTGGGCATGGCTTTTTGTTTTGGTTTGTGTACTTTGCTTGCTTGGTTTGTTGAAATCTTGCTCCTTACAGAGATGTGGTAAAAATGCATGCTATATGAAGAAAACCTTGTCACAAAAGATGTGTTGTGCAAAACTTCAGTGAACTGAACTCCTAATTAGGAAAAATTCCTTAGACCTGTCTATCATGTAACCAATAATAACTTCTGTTAAGAAAAATCATTTTCCTAGAGTTGAAAAGCAAAAGGCTGCTACTCAAGCTCCAAAACATTCATTTGTAATCCTAATTCAGGCGTATCGTGCTGTTTAAAATAGAATGACTAAATGTCCTTTTTAAAAAACAGTGCAATGAATTGTTTTTAAATTCTCCATGAAAGACAATCACATTCAGATGTTCCTTGGCACCAATTAGTTTCGATGCAGCATTTCAAAGGCCTTTCTTCTTTAAATAGCATGATATGTTATATAAAATTATGTGGCTATTGGAAGGGAACTCACGTACTGCATTAAGGTGAGGGTCCAGAATACTACTAGCATACTTAGCAGCAAGTGCTAAATCACAGTTCAGTGAGGTCACATAACCAAATTCCAGATTATCCCTTTTATTACTTTCAACTAATAAATCTTTGGAAGCTAGAGCCTGACAAGTTCATCACAGCATTTTAACTTTTCAGTGGTGTGTGCAGAATACATATACATATAGAATCTTACAAAAGAAAAAAAAAAGAAAAAGCAGCAGCAAGTCCACAGTAAGAATGGAAGAAAAAGTAATCTTAATGTCAGATGCCACCAGACTGAAAAGTTATGCTGAAAGATGTGCCCACGTTTTTTAATTTGAACCTCCTCAACTGAAGTAGAGCAGTTTATCATTTAGTTCCAGTGAAGAGATTTGCACACCAGACGTTTCACTGCATTATGGATGGGACAATGTTAAATATGTCTTCACTGCAGTTCCACAGGTCACTGGCATGGGCATAAGCCAAGACCATACAGTTAAGATTATTGCAACATAGCTATCAATCATGCAGCTAGCTCTACAGTAACTAATAGTATTTAATGCTTAGATAATATGGTTTCATTATTGCAAACGAAATTAAAGAGTCCTTTCCTGTATAGAGACAATCCAAGCAAAAGTCCGCACCATTCCACCAGGCTGTTAATTGAACTTTTTTCCACCAGGATTCAAAAGGAGGAGGGGGTTAAGGGAACTCACTGATATAGCAACATGGTTGAACACAAACCTATGCTGCAGAAGACTTACCATCATCCAGGTACATCTGGTCCAATTCCTCGGGTTCTCGCTTGATCGTTACAGGAATAGGGGCCAAATTATGATTACTTTCCTCATGCAACTCTGGCAATGACAGTGGTTGGGTTGTTGGAGACTCATTTCTGTGAACCTTCGGTAGTTGCTGCTGCTGTTGACCCATTATGGATGAGTGAGTTGGACTGCAGGACTGCAAATAGGTTGGCTCTTGGGTAACAGATGGAACTGGAGAAGAGGGACTGTTGGGATAGAGTGTTTGTTGATAACCAAGGGGACAGCTACTGCTCAGATGTTGACTCACCTGCGGCTGCAGCATGATGTGAGATGATTGCTCGGGGGAGCTTGGGTGCACAACTATAGACCTTGGCACTTCCTGTATGGTGGGGACACCTCCAGTGGGCTGCTGAAGTCCGAGGTGACTGTGGCCCGGGTTGGGGATGCACTTGTAAGGAGAGGACGAAAGGTCATGCAGCTTGGGGCTTGCGTTGGGAGACGGTGACATCACAGCGTTCCTCTGCTGACAGGAGGCAAAGCCAGCCACGAGGCATGAACCAGGATCAGGGGGCATCATGATCTGCTGGCTGTAGTATGGTTTAGAGAGAGGGCTTAAGCCTTGGTTCATTGGTCCACAGGTTTGAGCAGGCTCATAGTCATCTGTGGGTTCTGTTTTTATAATTGGAACTGTTAAAAGAAAAAAGTTTTACATAAACATGAGTTGCGTATTGGTATGATCAAGTTGGCTTGTGGCTAGGATACCCTTTGCAAAACAAACAACGTCTTGAATAAGACTCTGTGTGTCTTTTGCCTAGTTCTCCCACCCTATAAAAAAAAATGAATGAGTCATCAGCACAAGAAAGTCACAGCTGGTTCTAATATTGAAAAGGACTATTTTTTTTGGACTCTCCTCCAGCACTAATGTGCTATAAAAATCTATTTGCAAATAGCTGTGCTTCAGTGGAAGCTTTGGACCCAAGGGCTCCATGGATTTGTAGTAATCAAAGCAAGAATTTAAACTTGGATATACTACTGCATTTCTACGGCTACTGATGGCCCATTTGATAAATGTCTGCACATTCGGTAAACTGGAGCATAATAAGGTAGAGATAGGGCTTTCAGAGTTCAGTGAAAGTAAAATTACAAAGATACATAACAAACTGCTATGTACAAGAAGTTTTCAATTATGAGGGTATTTTTGAAAGAGTAGGATTTGATTTATTTATTTTTTAAATGATTGTTTAATCTTACTAACCAGCGAACGGGTGTAAAATATTCAATAAGTTGCATCCATCTCTCAGTGATTCTAAGCTGGATCCAAACTGCTAATGCCAGCTCCTAACAAATGTTAACTCAGTCTCTGGCTACTAAGAAAAACTGACTACTATTCTAGACCTCTGCTTGCTCTACCCATTGTCCCAAGAGGCTCTAATTGAGCTGTCAAGCCATGTCTCTAAATACCACCAGCACGTGGACAGAATGACTGTCTGTGAGCATCAACTCAGTCATGACAAATGCAGAGCTGCTTTCTCAAATCAGAGGAGAGATCCCTCCTCAAATCAAAGTGTCTTTATCACATTGGCTTTCAAATCACAGAGAGGTGCCTTTGCGGTTCCTCCTACAACATATGCAGTGCATAGGTAAAAGATACCCACTTAGATGTAGATGTATTTTTTCTAGCCAGATGCAACTCCAATGCATACAACAATTGAGTATGGATGCACAGTGGCATTTATCTTCTTTCCCAAAAAGAGAACCAGAGGAACAGCTGTCACTTGAAGGTGCTGCTGGAAATTTACGGTGACACCAGAGAATGTCTTTCAGAATATTAGAATAACCGAACCATTGTGGCACAAAGTCATTAATTCAAAATCTTTGCACAACTCAGCTAAGAGCACATGCATGTTGCATGAGTGTCTCTGACTGTATTTTTATTTACGTCTGTTTTACGAACACCTTTATACATTCTCCAGCCATTTACTATGTTTGTATATGAGTCTTTTGAACCCCTAAAACTGCACGTGTGTGCATGTGTACATATAAAACCTCTTTTAACGTTCACAAATTTTGCTGCTGGTGAATGCACTTCACTACCCTTGTTTTACAGTCCCCTAGCCTCTTGTTAACTTTGCTCCTTTTATGTTCTTTTACATATAGATGCTTGCAACACTTGTTTCAAGATTTCTAGCACCCCTAGTAAAAACATGTCTATACACGCAACAGATGCACAGGTGCTGCTCAAGACGAATGTGCTAAGGATAATGGACTGTCATTGGATTCCTCATAATCTTATTTTCACCTGCTTGTGTGCTGCACGCTGCCTAGGAGGGCTACTAATGCACTTGGTTGCAGAGAAGCAGATTCCAGGTTCAGTGACAGCTTTATTAAACCAGCATCACACCCTTTATGAAAATGCAAGACCAAAGAAACGCACCTAGATAAACATAGCAGCTTAGATATTGTAAGAAAATACCTTTAACAAGTTCCTGAGCTAGCAAATATTCTCACATGTTTTATATCAGGTTCGCTGTACTAGCACTAACCACAGCACAGCTGGAAATATGATGGTTGTTGAACACTGAATTTTCCCAATATATCACTGTTATAGAAACACCTGTGCTAAATAATTCCGAGCTCAACCACTGGCAATTCAACTCCAATAAACCCTGGAGTTGTCTGACTTGTTATAACCTAGGGAAGGGTTATAGCCCCGGTGGCAGGCAGGCTGGAGGCTTTAAAGAAGGCAGGTTCCTGATCTCAGGCTGATTTTTCATTGTAGCTTTTCTACACAACATCTCTGCTACTTGTTTTACCAGACATTTTTTTGTCACTTTGATTTTTTTCTTTATAAAAGCAATGCCATGGGGTCTTTTTCAAGGTCCGATTACTGGCCGTGAACACTGGGAATCTGATTTAATTTGCTGCTACACTGAAATACACCTGCCACAACCAACAGAGGATACCCAGGAAGTCCTACTCTGCACTGGGCAAAGGACTGATGGGCAGAAGGGACTCTATTCCAGACCTGTTAGTCTAAAAATTCTCTTGGAGACGGTGACAGCAACCAAGGACACTCCTGTCTGCCCATAAATCCAGAGTTCAGAGAGAAAATAGAAACTGGTGTTAATTACGGGACCAGTCAGGGTACGTCACAGTAGCTCATTTGCTGATGAGAGGTTTGTAGCCAGACAGGGAAACAAGAAGGAGGGATATGAGATTAAGTGGGACCTCCGTTTTATCTGACAACTGTTTACATTGTCCCCTTGTATTGCTCTGATCTGATACTCCTGAGCACCAGTTATTTCATGTAATGGGAAACAAGTTCTCTTTAAATGGACAGATACTACCTGCACGTAGGCTTAGAGGTGTCTGAACATGTTCAACTGAATGGTCTCCATCACCTTTTTCAATGTGTTTTTTCAACACAGTAAAAAAGTCACCCCTTGCTAAGTATTATATAGTTTGTATGCTAATCTCATTACTAGAATAGGTATCACACTGAAAGACAGAAAAAGTATTCACGCTGAAACAGTGAAGGGATTTGTATCTGACTTTTCAGTGCTTTGCCACTTGTATAGCCATTTAACACTATGCAGAGTGAATGTATGGATCTTACCAAGCTGGGATGGCAGCCATTCACTCCCCTTTAAAGAGTAAATGTCTTCGCAGGGTACCAGTTTGGAGAAGGAAACTCCATAGGAATTTTTTTTAATTTTTTTTTCCTGGAAAAACCACTACTAATGACCCAAATGATCGGGAATCAGACCTGCAAAGCTGAGCATGTCAGCAGAAAGGTAAGACATTAACACTTCCCCTTCTGTCTAGACCTCAACTTTTGTATTTTATGTGAATATCTGTATAACTTGACTTGTGGAGGACAGATACACCACAAATTGCTACATTACACCAGTTAACAGTTTATTTATGACACTCTATCCTGGATCTGCTTCTCCCCAGCCTACGTAACTTTAACAAATGGCGTAACAAAGGCCAACAATCTTTGCCAATGTTTGTATTTCCAAACTCAGCACAAAGGATCTGTGAGTCTGACCTCCTGGTCATTCTGAAAATACTCTGAATGTGTCAAAAGTTGGTTTAAATCATCTTATGTTCTTTCTTTAAAAGGGCAACCGTTTACTTCCACTTTGCAAAGGACTGCGGAAGGCCCAAGGCAGGAGCTGTGCGTATTTCAAGGCACACCTTCCAAAAACAATGCAGGAACAGCCTGTACCTGTACTCACCATCACGGTGTCTATGGCATTACTCAAACAAGTTAAAATACTTGCATGTAAGAAGGCTACCGGTTCCTCGCACACCCTACCCGCTGTATCACTGACTTCTGGGGGGGTGAGACCCTGAGCTGGGGGGAAGGAGCTGCAGCTGACTTAGAGCAGCTGAGGATACAAACCTTACGTGCTCACCTTGACCATTTTCTCCTAGGCAGGAACCCAAGGGAGTTCCTCCAGGGCAGCCAGGACCGATCACCGTCCAGCCATGGACTAGCGTTACCACTGACTTATTGACTCATGCTTGATTAACTGCAAATCTTTACAGACCTGAGCTAGACAAAGAGGTTTCATTCTCAAATACATCCCAGTGGAGGCATGGTAAGCTAGCTGCCATAACACATATCCATTTCCCCCGTCACTCACTTGCACAAGTGAGTAGTTCACAGAGGGAGATGAGACGTGATACAGAAAGTACAGTTAATTTTCTCAGGATTAATATTTAACAGAGAACAGTATTAGCCTGACTAACTTCTATCTCAAATATTTCAAATCTTAAATGACTCTGTAAAAACCTGCCAGCTGAAAGAGACACTCCTTGTTACAGGACAGGTCTGGACTGGTAATTAACTGGGAAGACCTACAGCTTATGAATCTGCAAGCACTTTTAGCAGAAAATGGATTATTTCTTAAATTCAGCAGAGCCATATCGAAAGGCAACAAGCATTCTGTCTCAATGCTGCTCCGTGGTGCTGAGATAACACCCGGTCTTGCAGACTCTCAGCTGGCTAGAATGAAAAATTGTGACTGAATTTGCCATGCACTGAGATTTGCCAACAATAAACTGCAGCAATGAAGCCAGAATTTGTGAAGTTGTAAACAGAAAAGATGATGCAGTTTTTACATATGCTCAGACTCAAAAGTAATGTTACTCATTTAAGAGACCCTACTCTGCTGAAGGATCAGGTCCTTGACATAAAAAGGAAAAAATGAATGCAACTTTGGTTCGTATCGTGAATTTTTAAGTGCTTGTTACTTCGCAATGCATTAGACAATTTTAAGTGGTCCTTGATTTTGAATATTAAAATATGACAGAGCTCACAGTTCTAAATTAGTCTCATAAGCAACTTAATCTGTGCTAATTGGTTTTCAATGGTTCGATGATGCCTTCTTAGACTCTGGGCTCGTGTCATTATGTCATCTAATTTAATACGAAATTCTGAGAACCATGCACTGGCAGCAGCCCTGGCTATAAATCAAAGCTTCTCACTCAGAGAGAGCAGGGTTATGACATCATACCAAGGCACTGGGTGGAAGACAATGGTCCTTCTGTGTGGCTCTGAATCTGGGAGAAATATTTCAGCCAGTCCTGCAAGCCCACATTTAAATGAAAGGCCTTTCTGGCAGGTAAAATGTTAATATATCAAACCTTGAAGAAAAATAATAAATCATGCACATTCAGTAAAGGGAGTCAGAAAGTGCTTAAATATAAATTATATGTATTTTTTGACAATTCTAACAAGCCTGTTTGCTTTTACACTTTAGCAATCCAGATGGGTTTTTAAACTTTTTTTGGGGGGGTGCTATTAAACTATGTGAACTGAGAAAATATAATCGTATAAATTAAACAGATGTTTATCCTTATTAACATTGAACTAACAAATTCCCATTTCCACATAGTATTATCAATGCATACATTTATGGCACTATAATATATTTATTTTACCCTTAAGTTTGATTGAACCTATCAAACAAAATAGCCACCTTTCACGGTGCAGACTATGATGTAGTTCCCTGGCACCAGCACACAGATTTTGGTTAGCATATGAAAATCAAAACACTACTTTTTTCATCCTGTGCACACACACATTTCTTCAGCTTTTGGACTAAGCGTCTTGTAATTGGTAAAAATTTTGAGATGAGGCTTTCAAAGAGGGTTGAGGAGTTAGGTAGCTGAATCTCCACTACTGAGCTGAGCTCTGAAATGCCATTTGTGCCTTTGAAATCCTCCCCCATCAGTCAACCTCGAACCAGGCAGCACACCCTCTCCACCACGAGCCAGATGCTCCTTCAGAAGATGCTCTGCAGGTCATCCCAACTGCTGCCGCTGCTCTGTTGCTGGCCCACCGGAGACATGGTTAGGGATGTGGACACATCTCCATGTACAGCTTAGCTACTCTGTATTTGTGCAAGACAAAATCCTGGCAGCTGCAGCAGCATCGGCTGGATCCACCAGGCTTAAGCAGAGTGAGGACCTCGCCCCTCGTTCTGACTCTGGAGCAGTCTGGTGCTGGGGAGAGGCAGTGGGCTGGCTGGCCTCAAAAACTGCAATCCCCCTTTCATATAACACCAGAGCAGCAGTGACCGAGCAAAACTTTCTGAAACACCCTGCCAATGTATCTGCAGCAGCGGCAATGTGAGTGACAAGGGATGGGCGCTCAATCCCAGGATGTCCTGAGACAGTCACTACAGGGGCTTCCGCAGATGCTGGCTGTGAATGGGATATTTTTCCCGAGGCACCAATTCAACCAAAACATTTTTTAAAGGTCAAGCTACTGTCACGCCTTTGCTTTTTAGTTAATAAAACCAGAGCACGGTGACTCAGAAACAAAGGAAGCCTCACGCTATCGAGAAGCTGTAGGCAGCACACATGTGCGATTGCAGGTTTTATCTACACAAGTATCTGAACTCACTCACCCTCTCTTGTTAGTACGCTGCTACTGGTACTGCTCACTGAGAGGGCTACCTCTAATACATGCCTGCCTGCCCTCTTTGGGTTTAATGTGTATATATTTTTATGGGATCAGATGCATATGTACAGTTTTATACAAGAATAGCCTCCAGGTAGATGGAAGCCTTGTGCGTGCTTCTCAGCCTATAATCTCGGACAGTGCCATTATCTGATTGGAAAGTGCTTTCCAGCTAACTCATTTACTAAATGCGTTTTTAACAGCTGTTAAACTATTAGGTTATTCAACGCATATTTATGAGACAGAAGATTATATATGGTAGCTTGGTGCATACACTGTTAAACCAGGTGGGGAGGAGTGGAAGTTAGGTGGAGGGCATTTGGGCTGTGTTAGTACAGAAGATATGCATTACCTTTCTTTCAAAAGAAAAGGGGAAGACTCTTAAAAGGCACGATTGATTTTCCATCATAACGCCTTATTAAATCCTACAATGTTGAAAAGGATAAATCAAGTTCTGTGGTACGCCCGCTTGGGCTGCTCTACTGCTACCCCCGCGGTGCAGCACCCAGCTCCAGTACTGCCTTCAGTTGGAGGTTTAACTGTGCGTAACACCTAGGCTGCACTGGCCAAGGCTTTCTATGTCATTTCTGTCAGACACGTTAAAATTCATTGGGGTGAGGTCTTTTTTGAGGATGCGGCACAACATTATACTGCCAGCGCTGACACTACTCCTGCTGTCCCAATGAGGGGAGGAGAATGGGAAAGCAGTGGCTAAGGGCAGGGGTCCCGCCAGGCAGCAGCGTGGGGACAGCCCGACACTCCTCATCCCTGGCACTCCTGTGGCTCTGCAGGGATGAGCTGGAAGGAGGGCATCCTTACCGTGCCAGTCCTACCCCCAGATCCACCCTCACCAGAGAGGGGTTTGGACCCAGCTGACCTCAGCTCTGACATGGTCTTTGTCTTCAGAAGAGACAGATGCAGTCCCTCCCATAGCCAGCAAAACACATCCTCGTCCGTGCATTTCACCTCTGGCAGCCTCCACCACTGCATCCCCTTTAGGATCAGTCACTGGGCTAGATTAATTATGGTGATCAGCCACTTGAGGAGAACAAAAATAAGCATCTTGGGAGTTTAGCCTCTTAAGATCAAGACGGCTGCATCTGCAGGTCAGGGAAGGCTGACTGGGCTCCAGATGACAGCTGAAACGGCATGTCACACAGATGAACTGTGGGCAGCTCTAGTGGGGACCCAGCAACTGGGAGCAAAAGCATCTGAGGCCGTCACGCTGGTGAGCATGATGCATGTCCCCTCCACTCCACTGCAGACCTCGCATGGCTGCCGGAAGGGATTGGAGGGGCTGATGCGCCTGGCAATGATGAATTTTGTGATCCTCTTAAATGGAAACAGGACTCCGACAAAATCTCGCCTGCTTTTTGTTACTTTGCTGAATGTCAAAAGCAACAATCAGCCACCCAGCAGCCAAAATGAAATAAGCTTTAACACCACATAGTGTAAAAATGAGGAACCGTGATCCATATTTCCACCTAAAATAAAAAAAATTACCCTGGGGCCAACCTTCCCCCCAATCCCTCCTGTTGCCCTGCCCTGCGCAGGCAGCTCGGTGGCTCCCTGGGCTGGATGGAAACACCTCCAGCCGCTCCAAGCCTTCAGGCCTGTCCTGGCCACGCTCGGTCCTCTCACACACGGCCCCGGGAGGGCGGCACTGGCCTAAGGTGGGCCTGGGCAACTTCCATGCCCCTTGCTCCAGCTGCCCAGGCCAGAGGCGAGGCCTGCCGCCATGGCCCTGCCGCCGGCGGTCATGTTGGCTAGGCTGCAGGTGAGGATCCTTTCCCAGCCCAGGCACTGAATTTGGCCCCGCTTCCCCAACCGCCCCCAAATTACCCCCGTTTTGCAAACTAATAATTTTGCCAGCCTTGAGCATGAAAATTCAACAAATACTCAAAAAGTGGGAGGTGTCAGGAGGTGATGAGCGAAAGCTGTGCTCCGCGTCACATCAGAGCAGCAACGTTTTGCATCCTCATTTTATTGTTTTGCGGCTAAGGCAGCCGATGTCGCCTTTTGACTTAGAAAGCGAGCTGTGGGCGGAAGAGCCGAGGTGAAACAGAGGCACGGCTGCTCAGTGCAGTCACCAGAAAACTGCTGATCGCCCTCGTCTGCAGGGCAGGCCGGCGATAATTTTACCGCAGGGACAGGAAGGCGAGGAGGATGCCGGCAGCAACGCGCCCTGGGCACCCCTCGCCCTTTCCAGAACCGCACCAACGAGCTCCACTTTCGCGCCGCCAGGCTTGTGAACAACACCACGAAGGCACCCCTAGTCACCCCAGGCAGGCTCTCAGCACAGCTCCGTACCCGCAGATTCACGGGACCTCCGTTCCCCACCAAGCCACCTGTCTGCGTGGCTGGATTTTCAGAGGAGCTCGGCACCCCGGCGCCTGCAGGGAGGCAAAGGAGCTGCACTGCGGGGGCTGTGGGCTTGGAAATCTCGCCCTACAGGTGGCAAAACGCATCCCAAAATAAAAAGTTGCTCAGCGCATCAACACCATTTTAATAAATACTAGAAGTAGTGAAATGATTTTTTAATAATGCTTTGACAATTAAGAAGCCTGACAGAAACAGAAACCGGAAATACTTTATCATCAACTCTTTGCAAAAGCGTATTTTTCATTCCAGTGAAAGAAACACATCAACTTTCCTTTTTCCATCCTATTAAATATTTCCTAGACAAACTAGCCTGTCTTTGCTTAGTCAAGTATCATTACTTATCTAAATAAAATTCAAAGAAAAACTTTTCTATGTTCACCGTTCTTGATATCAAAATTCATTAGATAACAGAAATCATAGAGAGCATTCGCTCCTATCTGCAAAAAATGAGTTCCTGAACATGTTTCCTCTATTTTGATGTACCTACTTAAAAGAAATCTGAATAAACAGAGATCTAACCCTTATCATTCAATGTGTTACTTAACATCTTCTGAGCTGGAGAACTCCTTCAGCTTTCTTAGCAGATGAAAGCACAGGATTTGGAACCACAGCACACATGTCTGATCGCTTGTGTGCTTCTTCAGCCTCTCCAGATTAGTTTAAACCTCAAATGCTACCGCTTACGCATAGTGATTTTAGAATTTCAAACAGATTCCTCCTGTTTGAAATGCATATATGGGCCAATAGTATAATAAATTCATAGAAGCAAAACGATAACGCAGTCATAAAGAGAAAAGAAAACCAAGTGTTTTTCTAGAGGGTAGGGTTCACAAATGCAGAGTTCACCAATGGTTTTCCAAAATGTTCTGCTGCACATAACAGAGCGGCAGAGCATGTCTGAACAGAGCTGTGGCAACCGAGAGACTTTAAAAGCCGAATATCCAAGCATCTGCTCATTGTGCTTTGCTCAGACTCCTGATTGCAGCATCCAGTCCTGCTTCTTCCTCCTCATATTCTGGTGGGATGTGGCAATGCGAAAACATAATAGTACTTACCATACAAGCTGTAGGAATTCACCTGTGCCAGAATGGTACAGAAAATACTTATATTTCTGTGACAGGCACATCTGGGGAGGAGTCTCAAGAGCCTACAGCCTGCAAGCTCCAGGACAAAACTGAAAAACTGATACGCAATTGCTCAGCAACGCATAATATTGAAGCAATACCAAAAAAAAAAAAAAGACATTACAGTTACTTCTGTACAATATAGGCCAATACAGGATTCAGGGACTGCTCAAATTCAGCAGAACAGTAAATCAAAATTTCAATTAAAAGTGGATTATGAGTACTTAGGTTTACAGTCTGTCCCGAGCCAAAGACTTAAGCAAGCCCGTTTTCCAGACCTTGGCTCTCATTTATGAAGCCTCTACTTTCTGTTTTGTTTTGTTATTTAAACTTTTCATTCACGGAGCAGTAAGATTTTCATTTTTACATCATTTTTTTTCTTTCTGAGGCAGGAACTTGTCTTCACCAAGTAAGTCCCTGCTCTGCAAAAACTTCAGCTAACAGAGAGGAAAAGTACAATCCTGCCATATCTCTGCAGCACGGGAGAAGCCTTATGGCGGTGAAACCGTAACACTCTGCTGGAGAGGGCAGCTTGTGTTGGCTGCACATCACAGAGCTGTACTCCATGGAGACACTATAGGAACATCCACGGGAGGTGGGATGAGTGAGGCCACGTGTCCCTGGATCCACTGGCTATTATCCCCTAGGGAATGAGGAGAAACAGGAGCTACAGGAAAAAAAACACCCTATTGCTCTGTGGTCAGGGTGGGAACGGCAGAGCGAGTCCATGGCTCTCCCACTGGTTGCACCATTTGTGAGTGCCCACACCCATCCCCAGAGCACAGCCAGTGGGTTCACACAATATTTAGGCTTTAGTCCACATACGGTATTTTGCTTTGGCACAGTCCAGTTGAGCTGTAAAACATATGTCTAATGTGTGTCATGCAGCTTTTTTAAGACCCTTCATGCAGAAATACCTGCAAAATTGTGATAGGCACTGAAACGTTAGCATTCTGACTAGTGCTAAAGCACAGAAGCAGCAGCCTACAGGATACCATCTGATTTGTGTAAAACCACATCTTACACTTGATGATCACTTTGACATCTGCTTGTCAAAAACCTACACCTTCTATGTTCGTGGGATTTTTTTAAACAAGAGACAAAGCGTTACCTGGACCAAAACAGTGCTTATCTCCTTTACATTTTTTTACACTGATCACACAATGGTTGTTGACTCAACTATTTTTTTTTTCATGAGATAAACCTTGGTTTTCTACAGTGTCTTGAAACATTAGAAGAATGTTGTGACTGAAATCAAATAAGGCAGAACATCCTAAAATGACTCCTAGAAATACAGCAACGTAAATGACTGATTCAGTCATTGTGCATGGTTTCCGAAAACACAGTCAAGGTGATCGTATCTACCTCTGAAAGGCACAATGGAAACAACCACCAGCAACATAAGGGCAAAACCTCACAGCTACAACACAGGCATAATGAAAACATACTATACTATTAATTCTGATGATTGCAAAAGCACATTCAGTCTTACCACTATTATGAGAGAATTTGCAAAGAACATAAGATGTTTTTCAGTTACCTATACGCACATATACATATATATTAAGAGAACGTGAGTGGAGAAGTAAACAGGAATGGGGGGACGGCATATTTACTATTCAATACCTGCTTCCCTTTCCCCTACTCTGGTGTTGTATTTTTTCTTTCAGGGTTCCTTACACTGAAACTAAAAGATTTCACAGGAATTTAAATCAGTACAGCAGACTAAACAAGATTCCCAATGTTTTCAACAATTACCATCATTAAAGATGTCTTTGCAGAATAAAGCCTAGGCTGGTTCTCTGTTGCCAGTCACTAGGTAGCTATTCCCATTGTTTCACATCAAATGAAACATCAAATGTTTCAAACTCAAAACGGTGGTAGCATAAACCAACTTTGCAGCAGTGAATACTATTCCCATGGTTTAGAATAAAATGGTAAAATATGGCCTATGCCAACGCTGGAGAGGAAAGATGCTGTTCAATAGACAGCAGTTAACAACAGGCATGTATTTGAGATACTTCTAAGGCTAACTTGCATGGCAAGGCAATACCTGCTGGCATCTAGAATAGATTTTTTTTGCTGAAGTGTTGTGCAAGAGAAGAACAACTCTCTTTCTTTCCAATTTAAGAGATGAACAGTCTTTAAATATACACAGACATACCCACTGGGGATGAAGTTTGCATAAGCAGGCTGATTCAGTGGAGCATAGCTATGCAGTCCATATGCAATAAGCATCCAGTTGCCCATGTCTGGTTTCCTGTACTTTTGTTTTAAATTAAAGTCCTGATAAAAGTCTGGAGTGCATGCAAGCTAACTAGGTGAAATTCCAAATGTGTATTTTATGGGATTTCACCTGCAAAAAGTTGGCAGGTCTCTTCAAGTCATGTGACATGACTCAAGTATTGCTTTGTGGGAATTTCCCTCAGAAGGACTATTTTCATTTGGAAAGCCTACAAAAAAGCATGAACCTAATCATTTTTCTAATTCCTCTTCCTTCCAAAACAAGAACAAAACAACCACCCTTTTTTTTCTACTTTCCCAAAAAAAGTGTTCTCAGAAAAAGCCATTTCAAATAAATTAAAAAAAAAATAATCTAGATTTACTTGCTATTAAAATCTTCATACAAGTCTGCTTGGAATTCAGCTAGCATGAATACTTTATTGTCACTTCACAGCCACCAATATAAGCTTCCAAAATAAACTGGCACACGTGTTTCTGAACATTTCCTACACATGAAGCATTTTGTATGGAGCACTCTGATCTCCATCCACATTGTGCTTTTCATTGCTACCCAAGAGAGGCATCAGCCCGGAGCGGTATTTTCACCCCACACAAGACAGCGAGGTGCAGGATGACTGGAAGGAGAATCCCCACACGACCTCCAGCTGAGAGCCCAGCACGCTTACAGTGCTGTGGTGCGAATTCAGAAGTATAATTCAAATGCAATGTGCCCTCTGGGGCTACAAAGTCAGACCAAGGGTTGACAGCAACTTAGCAGAGAGCTAAGCACGTTCACAATTTGTGGCTACACGTGTGAGTTTGTGCTGGGGCTCTTCAGCTCTCAAATGCAGAAAAAGTCCTTGTTCCAACAGGTCTCTGCCACCAATACAAAAGAAAATAATCTGCAGAGAAGGTGTCTTGTGTGGGCAGCAGAGAGAAAGGCAGCTCTGATGGTTTGATTCTCACTCTCATTTTGTAGTACCAGGTATACCTACAAATTATTCAGGTTGCTATAGAATTGTCAGAGCCATATATCTTTCTAAGTAATCATCATTATCTCTCATTTTTACTATCAGAGATAAGAAATACATTTTGTTACCATTAGCAGGAAGATAGGTGAAAAGCTGGTATTGGCTTCTCTTTCTCTTTCCGTTGCAGACATAGAAGTTGACCTGAACAGGGCTGGTAATTCTCTGATTGCGGAAAGGTGGTATCTCAACCACCAGCGAATTCTGCAAAAGCAACAAATCAGAACGTCAAGGCACGATTAAGGCAGTCGAGCTGTACAATAGTATTCACATGTTAACGCCGAGAAGGGGGCGCCGGGGTTCACAAGGAACAACACGCTCTCTGTAGGGGAACTGGTGGGCTTCATGGGCAGGGACGGCCTCCCACTGCCCCCACTGTCCTCTGTGCCAAGGACTCCAGAAGTAGGGATGTAAGATTTTAGCATGGTTTGGGTCTTTAAAAAATCACTAGCCTTCACCTCTTCCCCTTGGACAGCAGATGTGATACTGCGTATGGACAATGCTTTATCCCTCCTGCCTCTGAAAAGAATCAGGAACCACAATCAAATCGTGGTCTCCAACTCAGCAGGAGAAAGCACAACCCCTTGGCCGGCAGGTCATTCCCAGTATATCTCACCCTAACACAAATTCATCTGAAAGGAGAATTAAGACACGCATGTGATTATTCAAACATTTCCATTTTCCACACTGAAATGTTTTTTCATGTAACAACTCAGAAGTTTTAAGCTTGCTAGTTTCTGTGGATGGGAGATCTTGCTACAGGAAGAAGGGCTGGAGAACATGTAGATGATCTTCCACTGTCAGAAACCAAATGCTCCAGCACGGGGCTAAAGAACGACTTGGCTGCTAGGGCATCAGCTTACACAAATGCACAGTGAAATCTGCTATGACCCTCCAAACCTCCCTTGGCACTTTTTGAAAGAATAAAAGGGAACACTCGTCTTTTAGCATTTGGCCTGCATTCAGCTGAGGTCTTTAAATTGTTTGCCTGCATGTCTCCAGCAGGTTTGCAGCTATCAAACTGTTGCATATTCCTGCAGAGGTGAAATAGTGGCCATATTTCCCACTTAAAGTCATGGCTGAGGGAGCCACACTTCTCCAACTGTGAGGTTGATCTCCTGTGAGGGGACTCACATTTCTTTGCCGACGGTAAACGAAAGCCAAGGAAAATGATCAGAAATTGCTTTGGGAGTAGAGGGAAGAACTGACCCAGCAAGACAGAAGATGAGCAGACGGGGCTGGCCCATCCCAGACAATGAAAAAATATTTTCCAAATGGTCTCTCCTACTTTCGGGATAGCTTCCAATGAAGGCTTTTTACCCCACGCTCCTATTAAAGAAAGATTTCCAGGAGGGGAGGCCCAAGTACTTGTTCTGTTTCAGTGGGGAGACACAGTGCCAAAGCCTTGGAAATCCCTCTTTAGTAACAGTGCTGGAGAAGGCAATATATATTTTTCATCTTGATGTTAAAATATTTAAGGCAGACTTACTGGCTTGCACAGTTCTTTGTCGGTTTTGGCTTCCATTTCCCACACATGGTGACCATCTAAAAGACAAAAGAAAAAGATATCTAGTTCCGACTTTTTTCCTCTCCCAAGCCTACAAAAGAATGACTTTTCAAAAACAATATCTTTGAAGGGGCACTGTATATATGAAAACCAGCTCTCAAAATGCATTGACCAAGCGTTGCCCAACCAGGAGGCCATCTGGGTAACCCGCAATGGGAGCCCATTTAGATTTTTTGAAGGGGGAACCACAATCCAGAGCGCATGATACTGCAATGGGGGAAAGCCACTGGGAGTTTTTTCTGCCACTAGTTTGGACAAAATATGCAACTGTTGCATGCCTTAGTTTCCCAAACTTTCAGACAGAAATACTGCTACCTATGAGGCCTTTTGATCACTACCTCTACAGTAAGTCATATTCTACATTAATATTAAACAAAACAAAACCAAGTAAGCAGCAAAGTAAAGAAGCTCCTCAGCCATGCAGTATTTCATTTTAATATGCTCCTTGTCTGGCTTGTCGTAATTCTGCTGCTTGGATCAAAAGTCATGGCCGTAAGCTGGGAAACATAGCTTTCGACTCCATTTTAAAGTTGGTTGAGCTCAGCTGCAGTGGACCCACCTACAGTTTTCTGAAGCAGTTTTCTGCTTCTAGTGGTGTGCTGGGTCCTCCTAATTTACTGTATTTCTATTTTCAAGCAACTATAGATTTAAGCTACAGCTATCACTTTTTCTGAAGATCTGCCTTTCGGAAGAAATTGGGTTTGTCTGGTCATTTTTCCTGCGTCTCACTGACACAGAAGTCACCGGTCAGTAACAGGGTTTTTTCTTCTTCCTTGTAGCTTCAAAACTCAACAGCAAAGAAATTAGAAAAATAATACAAAACGTAAGGTTTCCATTCTGCAGGCCTAGAAAAACACAAACGTGTATGAAAGGCCACAAGCAGACTGCTGTCTAAGTTGGGCAGCAGGGACACATGCAGCTTCATGAGTCCCACCGTTGTCAGATGTCACCAGAATGAAAAGGAAATGAGACTTTATGTCATCTCTATTGTATATTTATTGCGGCATCAGGACATGCAAATGCAAATATTAGCTATTTTGAACTTCATCGCATGGACGTGGGCCTGCCTTAGAAAAACAGCTCTCGGCAAGGTAAAAGAGTGAATGCACTTTTTCTTCTCTCTTCACTTTCATGGCCAGGATGGAGGTGACGCATTTAGAACTGCCTGATTTATTACAAATGTCTGTAAATAATATTTTTGTGTACAGCCGTCCTACTGTGAAAGGAATGCTGCTGAGGGACTAGCCCTGGCAATTGTTTTAACGTCCAAACCCCCTTTCTTTTCAACGTATGGAAAGAAGCGCAACGTGACAGCTGCAGCGCAAACAGCACAGTGGATTTGGAAGGTCTTTCTGTAGGAAACAATTAGCAGATCTACCCTTAGTTTCTTCCTGCATTTTAAACTGTGACGCTGGAAAAGGAATCCCTTTAATTGGTACTGCCACGTTCAGCTGCAGGGAGAGAAGGAGCATCCAGACTGTGCTCGAGTCTCCTTAACGATGCCTTTTGAGAGCGCCAAAATTGAAGCAGACTTCTCAAGAGGACTGGCAATCACTTCACAATTTATCCAACAGATGCTTCCCTCGAGCTGTCAGTAGAAAAAAACTGACTGAAATTTGGCAAGCCAGGACACATCCCTTGTCTGGGAGCAGCTTCCTTTTCTCTCCCCCCAACTCCTCTGCCTATAGAGCCCCTGTAGCCCCCCCTTCCCCTCTCCCAATTAATTCGATCAATTGTAAAAGTAACACAACACCGACACTATCATACATTTTGCAAAGTCTAGGAACTTCTGCTTTGTAAGAGGTTTGTTGGTGTTTTTTTTCAAAATCTACAGACGTCCAGACTAGTAGTTAACATGTGTTCAATTTGCTTTTGTAAATGGATTACCAGAAGTTCAGCTTTTTTGTTATGTTTAATTTCTGCTTTGCAAGACGAATGATCTGATTCAGGTTTCTATTTCCTGTCGATATTCAGTAAAATTCAAAATGACTCCATCTCTAGCTAATCTTTCAATTACTTCACGCAGCACTGCCTTTATGCGCTTTTGAAATTTTTATGATGACAAAGAGAGTTTGTTCAGAAATATTTTAAATGCTGTAATCTAAACTATTAGGAAAAATAAAAATCCAGAGCCGTGGCTTGTCTTTGGAAGCTAATAAGAACAATACGGGTTTCGCTCCAAGAAATTCCCTTGAGACTGTCCAGACCATCACAGCTCAGCGACTAAGGGGAAGGGGAAGAGAGGGAAGAAGTAGGGAACAGGCAACTCATTAACAGCTAGTGACATTTCATTTAACAAAAAACACAGGGAGGAAAAGTTGTTATGAAGCAGAGACAAAAAAAAAAAAAAAAAGAAAAAGACAATTCCTCATATTACGTCTGGTGAACCAAGAGGGAAATCTCAACGCCCACGGACTGGGACCAGCTCCAGGAGGGAAACCTTAGACCACTACGTCAACCTCTTACAGTAAACATGTTTTGCAGGTTTATACAGTTCAGCTGAAATTAAAAAAAAAATAAAATAAAATAAAAAGAGAGAGAGAGGAAGAAATAATGGCTCCGGAATGTTTTTTTGGGAGCCTGATGCATCAAGACAATCTGCCTGCACCGGAGAGAAGGCTTTTGCCCCCAGTACCCATACGCCGGGGACCCCGGCGAGCGGGAGGGATGCCGCCTCCCGTCAGTGTGTGCCGGAGGAGCGAGGGCTGCTCGACCACAAAAGTTTCCATTGTACGCCTGCCACATCTGCAGCAGCCCGCCTGGTTCGGGGCCCGAGGCAACTCCCTCCTGGCCGCCGGCCAACCAAAGTACACCAGAGCAATTTATACCTTTCCAAAATGCAAATAATTCAAATTACAGACATAACACAAAGTTGAAGCAGACACATTTCAGGCATTCCCGTTAAAGTTTACTCTCTGGAATTACCGTACCCAAATGGGCAGTTGTTATACGGGGAGGGAGGGAGACGGGGGCAGGAGAGGAAGGAGAGGAGGAGGCAGGGAGGAAAAGGGAGAAAGGAGAAAACAGCTTTTCCAAAGGTCTCATTTCATTCCCTTTCATTTCGCTATTTACTTTTACCGAGTAATAAGTGTCTTCTCCAAACCAAATGCCTGGCTTTGTTTGGGTGTTTTTAAGATTTATAGTGCAATATTTTGAAGAGAAAGACATCTCTTTATATAGCTAAAAAGTTGTGTCAAGGTATTATATTGGATCTGTTTCATTTTGTGGGGTGTTTTTTTTACAAAAGGGAAATAAAAACAAAACATCCACGCACAGAACCACAGGGCAAAAGCCCTGCAGAGTCCTCGGCGGAGCTCCCTGCTCCCTCAGTGCCAGCAGCAGTTGACCTGACAGAGCCAAAGCTTCAGCTGGGGACCTGTGCCAAGGGCTGGAAGAAGGACCCTCAAATCCCTCCTCCTCCTCCTCCTCGGCAGCGCAGGAGTGCGGCTGTGCCGGAGGAGAGAGAAACCCCCTGTTTCGCAAGGGCTCTCCGACTGCGCCCGGGCTCAGCGCTGCGCTGACAGGTGGCCATCAGCGCTGCCGCCAGCTGAAGACACCGGGTTTTGTCAGGAAGCCTGACATTTACACACCGATCGCTGTTATTTATAGCCATCCCTGCTTTGGGTGCGTTTCACCACCAGCCACTTCACAGCCTTTTTTTTATGGCGCTGTGACACTTTGGAGCACCTGGGATTGCTAATGACGAAAATACCATGAACCTACCACGTTATGTGGGGTGGATTTTCAGCTTCGCAAAGCATAAACACCCCATTTTAACACGCGGCAGCTGAATGGTGAATGGGCCTTTGTAGTCTGCTCTTATCAGCCGCTTGCTCCAGCGTTAAAGGAAACTGCGCACTAGTCCAGAAGTAAAAATACTCTAATTCATCAGGGAATTCCCTGCAGTATGAGTCACTGAACGGCTTCCCCACCACACCCAGCTACAAGATTTCCACATAAAAAGGCACTGTAGAGGCCTGTTTTAACACAGAAGCAGCGCTAAAAAGTAGTTGAGTAAATCTAGCGGCACCAGTTATCTACACATAAAGCCTAGCAGACCACAATATACAGATTTTCTTCATGGAAGAGCAACACAAAGAGCTATAAAGACTTTCCAAAGTAATTTTTCTACTGTCTTCCCCTCCTTGCTGCCCATCAGGGCAGATCCCCCAGTGTTTCCAGGGCTGGGTTTACCTCCGTAGCCCAGGGAACTGCATGCGCAGTGCCAGGGGTTCGCAAGCTCACAACAGTCAAACCACCAGCGTAACTCTCTTTACAGACCGATGGATGGCAGAAAAGGGGAGAGAATATACTTCACCAAAAGAACCCCAAGCCTGGAAACTCAGGAGGGTATAACATCTGGCAACCGCTTAAACCCTGCCTCTATGAAACAGGCATAATGGGAGCGTTCAGATATATTTAAGTGATCTCAGTTTATTACAGGAGGTTAAAACAGTCTATATTCTTTAGTAGTCCTGTGTTCACCTGAGATTCGAGAAGAACAGACATTATTATACTCTTCAAGCCTGTGGCTCAACAGAGTTTGACTGCACTGGGTGGACTGTAAATCTGTATTTACATTCATGTATTGCAAGTAAGATGGTGGAACTAGTTCTGCCCTCCCAAAGGAACCCATTACTTGATTAATGCGTTGTGACATTACCCTAAACAATAATGCCTATATTACATCCCAGATTACTTTAACATGTCCACAACAGGCAGGGTACAGATTCAAGGCAGAATGATTATAAAGCTTAATTTTGAGGTGCTCTGCAAAGGTTGCCTACCTTCCTATTTGGCCCTGTTAATATATATTCAAAATCCTTTAGGAGTGAAGGATTTGCAAGTTTTCAATTTGCACCCCAAACCCTTTTCCCTGGGAAGTACGCTCACGGCACTGAGATGACTGATCTGTGAACAGATCTGCACGCAAAGGACAGGTGTCCAGCCAGAGAAAAGGATGAAGACTTAGATGAAGTCTTGTCATTCAGACTTAAGAGTCAACCAGTTTTGTGCAGAGATGTATCAGCCTCCAGGCACAAGGCAGGTCGGGCCAGGGCTGCACCTGGGCTGGCAATGAGAGAGGTGAAGAGGCAGCTCTGTTGCTTGGAGGAGAGCACTCCCCACGCCAGTCCTGGGCGCGACCCACTGGCGCTGTCTCACCTGCCGGTGGATATGCATTGGTATAGGTGCACTAGTGCTGGATTTCGCTCCAGAGGCAGACGCCTTTTGGATCTGGGGATGCCACAAAGAGATAGGGCACTTTTCCAGGCTGGTCTTGCAGGCATCTTGCTGTGAACAACACTTCCCCAGCTGGACAACAGCAAGCCCAATAATCTGTGGGTGTGAGTCTATGCCCGTGTTTACACATCGGTGTACGTTTTAAAGACATTTACAAGGGCTAGGCTATAAGGATGAACCAATACCAGCCAAGCAGTCTACCATGGGATGTACAGGGAAGACGGGGCAGGAAGAGAGCAAGAAAACATTTGGAAATGCAGAGGGAGCAGGCAATAAGTATCTGCAATGTAAGCAGCCAGGACCTTTCTTTTGACTACCTCAATGGCACTTCACCCTCCTGAGATCCACCGCCTCTTAGGGCTCTCTGAGGAGGGAGATGTCTCCTGATGTTGCATGTGCCCAGAGACACCTCCAGAGCAGCTCCACCTCCTGCCACCACTCCTGTTGGCGCCATGGCCTGCCTGCTGCCTGGCACTTCGCCCCCATCTGCCTCTCCCGTTTGCCTCTCCTCTTGATGTCCCCTTTGGCCTTTCACTGCTTTTACTCTGAGACCACAATGCGGTCTGATTTTCGCCTACTCTGTTTCCCTCTTCCTTGCCAGGAAGACCACAAGCTGTTCTTCTCTGCCCTCCTCACAGCCTACTGTCCTGCTACAGAGACTTCCCCCATAGCTTTGTTCCCCATCCCTGGCATGTCCTTTGGCATGCATCAGTCCATACGCAGCAGAGTTCACATGTAACTGACCTATTTGTATTTCCACATCAAAGCTGCTATATTTGTTTGTGTCTCCTCATAAGCATTTTTGCAGCATGTGGATTTTGTCCATTCCTTCAGCTACGCATTTTTGCATTATTGAGCTGAATATTATGTAGGCTTAGGTGTCTTTGTCATGCATTTGATGCTCTCGAGTTTCTTTTTCTCTCTTTTTTACCTTAAATTAAGAATAAAAAAGTCATGCAGCAACCAAGTGATAAAAATTCTGTACAAACTGTATCTTCCAGCACTTTGGCATCCGTGCCAGACATACGCTTCCTCTCTGGTTGCTCAGCTGGGCAAGCCAAAAGCTGAGGGACTCACTTTGCCTAAACAGTGCGCATTTTCAGCTGCTTTTAACATAGTATGTCTAACAGACTTAATTATTCTGAGTTTAAGTGTCTGCAAATGAACTGTAATTTTAGTCCAGGTAATTAAAAGGAGACACTGTACTGACAACTGGCTGATCAGGGTTCATTTTGAGCCAAAGCCATTGGAATGATCTGCCAGATCCTATTTGCAGCAGAATGGAAGCTGGTTATGCAATTTGTGCTCTCTGGCACCTTCCCCTATTCAACTCACCATTGGTCTGAGGGTTTTACTCAATAACTCTCAGTAATTCCACGTTTAAGACACTCAACTTCCAAGTAAAACTGCAGCTTGACGTCCCTGCAAAATCTGTCTAGAGCACCCAGGTTGAACCAAGCACACCCAGCACAGCCACCCACCATCAGTCATGACAATACTTCACTCTGTCTTTGGTTACATTCGTGTCATCTCCTTGTCTTCACAATTTTACTATCCTCTGGGAACCTCTAGTAGGCTGAACCTGTGACTTTGCAGCCGAAACTGAGTAAAATATTCCTGGTCCATCTTCTTCAGTCTGATCTGTCTCATATTTTCTCAGAGACTATTGGAATAACAAACCTCACAGCCAGTTCCAAATTTTCCTTCCATTAACGACTCTTTTCCTCTGTTTCTTCTGTGCTTGATGCCAACACCACCACCTGTACTATAGCTACTCCTACTTCTTTCTCATCTTAAGATGTAAGTTTGATCCAAATGCTTTCAATTCTTCCTTCTTCATTATTTTTTAAGACACAAACTCTTATTTTTTTTTATACGGCCACAACTTCTCCTCTTCCAGAGATATCCCATTATGGCAACGCCTCATGACTTTGAATCTAAACAGTAAGCTTTTGAATGGCATTTTTGGTTTTTTCCATCTCCTTGTTCCCCTCCTGTCCCTTTTCTTCTTTCTCTTGTCCAAGAAGGTCAGGCTCAATCTTAGAGGTCCCTCCTCCTCTCCTCTGATTATCTGCCTTGACATCAGCTTCCTTGCAACAAGGCACACCTTAGAAATGTCTTAGCTCTCTATTCCTTTCTTAAATGTCATTATACTTTCTTCCACTTTGCTCTTGAAGGTGCAATCTTACTCCCTCAACAGACCTAAAAGGAACGTGCTCCTCTTCGCTCAGATCTCACCACTTTTCCTGTGACGTCCTCCTGAGACAACTCTTAGTGATGTCAGGGAAGTAACAGGAAACAAGGAGTTGTGCTTTTCCAAAAGATGTAGACGATCACTCCAAAAACTAAGTACTTTGGAGGTATCCCCTTGTATTGAGTTCATCAGCAAAGCTGGTGTTGCTTCTCTGACAATGGATTTAAGAAGGGGTAAAAAACGCTGTGCAGCAGCTGAGAGAAGAGGAGTGAGAATATGTGAGGAAAACAACTCTGTGGACACCAGGGTCAGTGAAGGAGGGGAAGGAGGTGCTCCAGGCACCAGAGCAGAGATTCCCCTACAGCCTGTGGATGAGACCATGGTGAAGCAGGTTGTCCCCCTGCAGCCCCTGGAGACAACCACACCGGAGCAGATACCCACCCTGCCGCCCGTGCAGAACCCATGCTCCTGAAGCAGGCTCCTGGCAGGAGCTGCAGCCTGTGAAGAGAAGCCCGAACAGAAGCAGATTCTCTGGCAGGAACCGCAGCCATGGGGGACCCACGCTGGAGCAGTCTGTTTCTGAAGGACTGAACCTTGTGAACAGGACTCAGGCTAGAGCAGTTCATGAAGGACTGTCTCCCCTGGGAGGGACCGAGGGACCCACCCTGGACCAGGGGAGGCAGGAGTGGCAGAGAGAAGCTGTTATGGACTGGCCGCAGCCAGCATTCCCTGACCCCCTGTGCCACTCGGGGGGAGGAGGCAGAAGTCAGGAACGAAGGAGTGGAGCTGAGCTTGGGAAGGGAGCAGGGAGTAAAGGTGGGGTTTAGTTTTGCCTTTGTTTCTCACTATCCCACTCTATTTTTGATTGGCAATAATTTATTTTCCCCAAGCAGAGTCTGTTTTGCCTGTGACAGTAACTGGTAAGCAATCTCCCTGTCTTTGTCTTGACCTACGAGTTCTTTCATCTTGTTTTCTCCCTCCTGTCCTGTTGAGGAGGGGGAGTGAGAGAGCGGCTTGGTGGGTGCCCCACACTCCTTTCAACACCCCACACTCCTTTCCTCTACTGTCTTTAGGCACTGATTGCTTCATTAGACTCTCAGCTTTCTGCTAAGTGCTGTGAATTCCTGTGTGTTTGGACAGAGGGTCCTACTGGAACAGTAACAGTAAAAACTAGCCGAAATCTTGTGCTAGTTATGAAAGCTCAGAGACGAAGCTTTGATTTCACAGATACAGCTGCTTGAAGCCACTTAGTCTGGCAAAGACATGAAAGAATAAACTTCAAGCATTCAGTCGCAGTTTCTGTAATAATTAAAAATTTACAGGATTACTCAGACAAGTTACTTTTAACTAGAGACCACATGGTTATTCCTTATTCTCTGTTGTCCACAGTAAGTATCTGTGATTGATTGATCTCATTCTTCACTGTGAGAGCAACACCCTGGATGAGGCTTGTTGCTGCTGATACCATCTCTTGCGTATGGCTGCTGTCCCGCTCTGTCTTCGCCATTCCCTGGACTAAACAGCCAGGAAAAACTGAAACGTGCTGACATTTCCTGCAAGCTACATCACTCCTCCTGCATGTGCGTGAAAGGGTTCCACCATCAAATGACTCCACCATTTGATGACACTATTTGCCCAAGGATATCTATTTCTGGGCAGTGGCCAGAAACCCCTTCAGCTATCAATACATCTCTAGGAAATAGGTTCAAGTGACCTTCACATGAACTCCGTGCTCCCAACTTGTATGCCTTTGAAGTTTCCAGTTTATCTAGTTTCCAGAATTTTTAACTTCACTGCACATGAGTCAGCATGCAACCACTCACTGCCAACTGGAACGTGTGTCCTGAACTTCGATAAACAGACAGATAAAGACAAAATTATGTAGTATCTGTCCATCTGACTAGAGGGGGAAAGGGAGTTTTGCCACTTGCTTATTTATTATGTGAGCTACAGTATGATTACCAGTGTGAAACATGACCCCTTTTTGGCCAGTTGCCCCCCAAACTGTGACTGCTACTGGCAATGGAAAGAGCAATGGAAAGATCTCTGAGAATGTAAGATCTTTTACCAAATGGAGCTCTGCCAAGACTCAGGTCACCCGTCTCCACATCCCATCACATCACGTCAAAACAGACTCCAAACCCTGATCTCCTAAGTGTATCTGAGTCAAACCAAAAATCCCACATGCTTCCCCAACGCATCCGTTCCATCCACATGACACTCAAATGTTTTGTCAACATATCATTTTCCAGAACTCTTTGTAAGTTCTCCTGAAGACAAAATACTGCACTTTAGTTACTTGTCACACAACAAGGTAACTTTTATTCACACAACATACGGGAAACAGAACTGAATTTCTCAGACTGACATTTGTACCTTAAAACAGCAACTGATTGATTCTAATCTTTGCCAGACAGTGAAATTCAAGAGGAACAAAAAATCTGTGAAATGCTTGAGTGGACACTTAAATTCATCCAGCTTCCTTCTTTTCCATATCACATTTACTTTGTGCAAGCCTGACCACACGTCTAATGGGAGGCAAACTGTAAGTTTTCCCATCTGAAATACTTACAGAAAAAAGTGATTTCCTTTGGCATATACACCAAAAAATTTGGTGATTTCACCCAGCTATCTTTCATCTGCTCTAGTATAACTATTACCATGCCACGTCAGCGCCTTCATGTTCTAAGAGCAAAACCTGTTCCAGCAGGGAAGAGGAACAGTTTTGACAGAAAAATCCATTTAACAAAATAAAAACAACAGCAGAAGGAACAGTTTGAAGCAATAACTAAATCTGAAAAACTCTTCGCTTGTTTGAAAATATTCAAAAAGAGAAAAATCCCTGCAGGAAATGTTGCTTAGGTGCTGTTTGTTTCTCTGCCTTTCAGAAACTTGAGTTTCAAAGGCTTTGGGCACAATAGCTGTGGATATTATGCAGTCAGGTTACAGAGTGTGTAGGTGGTAGGATCACTGTTAATTTGAAGGCTGAGTAATTAACAACATGTTCAAAACCACTGAAGTCTGTAAACCTGGAGTTACTCAGAGATACAGCGTTATAAATTGTGAACTCTATTAATGTCCATCAAAGACAGTGATGCATCTTCAGGGAGGGGTACCTGTCAGAAGGAAGCTCAAACACAGGCCTTTGACCAGGACAACATGGGCCTCAACATTAAGAGCCCGGAATCAGAATTTCAAAGTCAGTGTTATTTGAGAAACTAACCCTGTAGTGAAGTTGGGTGTTAACATTTCTGCCTTTTCACTCTTTGAAACTCCTGCCTTGAGCTCCAGTCACAAAGCTCAAAGCCAAAGAAACGGGTTTGGCTAGTGGAAACTCAACTGAATGACAGTTAATAATAATGCACCAAATATCCATTTCTTCCCATAGATCACAACTTGCTAATAATGAAGATTTCAATCAGTTTAACCTGATCTCTTAGGTATGTCTAGACTTGGCCAAATCCATGAAGTCCAGAAATACCTGAGCTAGCTCCAGTGCCAAAACCATTCTAGCTACAGGAGTAAGGAGCAATTTTTGAGCAAGAAGGCCTTTTCAGGGTAGATTAACTCTTTCAGATCTTAGTGCGAGACTCTTTCTAAATCCCAAAATATCTTGGGCAACTCTACAACATCCTAGAGCGTGCCAGAAAGACATACCCATAACTTTGGTGCCTGGGATATTGGCTTTGTGTCCCATCAATGAGCTTTCAGTTGACAGTTACAGGAAACATTTTGTGAACTGAGTGAAGAGAAAGTAGGATTTTTCCACCACACTCAGTTTTATAGTTCACTGATCAAAATCCGATCTACTAGAAGCCAGGACTCTGGTGATTTCTGTTAGGCTTTTGTGCTGCTTTGTAACTCATATTACCTTCAAAAAACTAGCTTGGAAAACAAATACATAGTGTTTGCAGAAGTTGTTACCAAGCTTTGCTGTAGCCGACAGATATATAGTCCTTAAAACGTGTTCTCCAAACACCTCTGCATTTTCTGAACTTCCCTCAAAATTTTTGTTGCCTGACACATTTATAATCTAGAAATTAAATAAAAATCTTTAAAAAGATAAGTAAATACATCAGTGTCTTTTATTTTAATTCCAGATCACAACCCGTGCTCTTGCAAATGCATCTATTAGACAGGAAACATTTTGTCCCTCCTAGCCAAACACCTCCTCCCATAGCTAATCAATTTCATTTCATCCACTTTTGTAACTAAAACACACACTTTGCCTCCACAGCGAATACCACCAAGGACCCTTGCTGGCAAAAAGCTGCAAAATTGTTTTTGTATTTCAGAAAGTACTAATTCTGATGAAAACCAGATCGGTATTGGACGTCCTAAACCTAGCACCCAACAACCAGGACACACAGACTCACAAGACCCCTGTGAAACTCAGGAAGAGAAAAGCATGACTACAAAGAGAGACAGAAAGTGAAAGAAGATAAGATAAACAATTAGTAGTGTAATATGTAAGAGACAAAGTCATCATGGGACTCCCCGGTCTAAGGAAATTTTGAATTTAGAAGAGCGAACCTCTGAAAGCACATTCAGTATTCACATTTTTACTACCGTTAGACTTCTTGGATGGTTGTTTTATACCATCGTTCATCACTGGAAAATATGGTCTGATGTGCAAGCAATAAAACATTGACCAAAATCCCATAAAATAAGGCCTCATTTCAACATGAGAACTTTTTTATGTTACTGTAAAAAGCTTGAGCAAATTTTAGTCCACTTCTGAAAAGACTCATTATTTATCCAAAGGGGTGCCTTCTGCCTGAACGCTGGACCACACTGCGAGGGCTTCTCCTTTCAGAGGAGTTCCTCACAGCGCTCCCCCCTTGGTCCTTTCAGTGCACCTTCATCCCTCGCTGCCTCGTTCCTCCTCTGTGAGATGCAGCGTTGCAGGGCTGCAAAGTGCATTTTGCTCTGTTTCATGCGCTGCTTGGCTAAAAAGCAGCCAGTAAGGGGTTAGGCTGAAAGCATTACGCTGCTGCCTCCCCGGCTGAAGGACTGATTTGATCATTCTTCAGGGATTCCCTCTTGTATGAGTCACTGCTCAGACAGACTCCCCACGCAAGGAGGCCAGGATAATGCCATTCCTCCAGAGACTACAACAGCTGAGGGCTAGCCCTTAAGACAGAGAGCTTGGGACTCATGCTTGGAAAAACATTCAGCGTACCACAATGCACTACGCAGACTTAAAGAAATTATTCAGACAGACACGAAAAAAAAAAGGCAAACAAAAAGTGTTCTCAAAGTCTTTGCGTTAACCAATTAAGTATGCAGACCAGCATAAATTAGATGAGCTCCCAGAGACTGCCTTCCGGCTTGGGGACTCTGCCTGAGTGAGGACTGAAGACATGAGCTCATGTAGTATAATATTTAAATTTTATACAAAAGATATGTTCTCTTTATGAGTCCAATGATTGCTGTGATCTATTACTTTGTAATAGCTGCATTTGGCTGCTACCCACTAGGAACGTGATTAACATTTTGAATTCAAAAACAAAAGTGGTAACAGCAGCAAAACTAATGAATGTCTCCAGCTAATCACAAAAGTTCATAACCAGCTTTCTAAGAGAAAGAGCAACTACGCTGGTGTTCCCTCTCTCGACCTACTTTCATAGATGTGCAAGAGCTGAAAGGGAAAGAAACACCGCGTGCTGATTTTCAAAAGTGCAGGCTGGTAATGCTTGTTCATTTGACATCAAATACAGTGACTCTGCTCAAAAATTGAGCCAGAGCAGTTTGTCACCAAGACAACAATGCATCGCGCTTGTTTGCTTCCAATGCATCGAGCTGGTAGGCAACATAGCAAACGACTCATCACAGAAGCCCTAGGAATTGCTCGGCCCAGATCAGCTGGCAACTTTGCTTTTTGTGTGTCATTCCTGGTGATACAATTGCAGCTTCTGGAAATGCTGCACTCTCGACTTTAAAGGCTCGTCCCCTGCAGTGTTGTCTCCATGAGGCAGTGCTGCCCTGCAACTGCAACAAATCTGCCGTGAGACTACTAAAACTAGGCAGAACAGGTTCAGATCAGATCTTCCAATACTGACTTAATGATCTTGACTGCTCTTCAATGATAGCAGCTCACTGCCGGACCCCTGCAGCGTTTCCCCTCACTCCATGCCAGGGGAAAGAGCGCAGGGGGATCTCCGGTGGTGCTTTCACATAGAAGAGACACTCCTGCACCGGGTCCATCCTGTAAACCCATGCACCCAAGGAGTTCACCCCAGGAGTTTTTCAGTCTGACAGGCAAGGCCTTTTGATCAGTTTCTTCCTCATGTGTGCAGCAGCACACTCCTTTACCTCTCACAATGTTTAAAAAAAAATGTCGCTTCTATAAACTATTTTCTATCTATATCCTGTCTTTGTGCAGCCTCAAGTTTCTTTTGCTCGAGGGGGATAGCTTTCTAGTTAAGAAGTACAAGGCCAGCCCCGGTTTGCATTTTTGTAATTTAAGGGGCTATACAGTGAACATGCTGCTTTTGGTCTACTTAATGCTAAGGGAGACAGTGTCCAAATCCCCACTGTGGTACCTGCTGGTGGGCAAGTAGCATCACCATCATAATCTTCTGGGACACAACACTTCAAAATTTTTCCAACTCAATAAAGGAAGAGGAAAGAAAATAAGCATGAAGGAGAGCACCTTTTAACGTGGCTTCCTTCCTGTAATGAGACAGATCAAGCACTTTGCTCCTGACATGCCACACTAACCCGCTTCTGTGCAGTGAAGGAAGTTTAAATATGAAGTAGACTGTGATATTCTCCCCTCATGCCACTAAAAGAGCAGAGTTCTGGGTTTTTTTAATTGCAATATGACCTTTTTTCCTTTCTTTTTAAAGTTTCTTAAGAAACAAGGAGGGTGTTCTGCTCATCTCACGGCCACAGCCCAATCGGTGCTGACTGGCTCTCGCTGAGGAGATGGGGCGTTACCTCCACCCCACCTGCACTTTTGGTGACTTAAACCACACCAACCCAGGACTCCACCAGGGAACTTCAGGGAAGTCTTCTGCTCTTCCCCTGAGCCTGCTGAGCTTGCACCTGCTCAGATGTCTTCGCCTCCAGAGTCACCCCTGCTCGCCCCACCATCCCTTCAATCAGCCCGGCTTCCTGCACCACCGGCAGCGGCTGTGGGCAGGGGAACGGCACAGGAACCTTCTGGACATGGAGGGTTAAACAGGCACAGCATCACAGCCAGCGCTGATGGCCTGAGGAGCGCCCAAGACTGTTTAAAGTTCGAGGGGGGGTTTCAGCCGGCAGCTGAGGAATCTGTAGCTTGTGCCAGCACCACGGAAACCCTTTCCAAAACAAGACTCAAAACTACCCTTAATGATCTCGTTTCAGAACCTGATGTTGACTCACAGCTCCGCTCCCACCGCCTTCTCCCGTGGGGGCATTCACACGTATTATGCATTGCCACCCTGTGACCAACCCCTCCTGCGGACACCTCCTGCTCCAGCCCCAGCTCCCACCCAGTGCCACTTGCCCTGCTTCAGCCTGGCCAGGGATCCTTACCCGGGAGGACCAGTCCCACCACCAGAAGCACCATGCAAGAGGGGAGCCATCGGTGGCAGTCCCTCCTCAGTCCTCAAGGTAAACCAGAAATAGCTCCTTTGAATGAATGCATGAGCGCTGCAAGTCCTCCTCAGCCAGCGGATGGTAAATGCCACCAGTCCTGACAGCCACAGGAGGAGACACACGTGCACATACGCATCAACAGCAACACCACTCCCACAAATTACAGAAAGGTTTAACAAGATGCACCACCTTGCAGGTTTTATGGGGAAATGCCACCTGAGGTTTCAAACACCCTTCACAGGTCCTACCCGGAACAATTGTGGCTTGCTACAAAAACAAATGCCCAACTTCAACTTTCAATGTCACTATTGTCTACCTACAGGTAGACAACTACACCTGCCATAGTGTGAAACCTCAGCATTAGGCATGGCTCAGATCACTTTCCCAGCTTTGCCCAGTGACATGGAAAACATATTACATGCAGATGAAAATGTCATTACCATATTTATGCCTTCATCATTTGGCAGAGATTTTAAAACAGGGGAAAAAAGGCAGACCGGAGTCTAGATCGAAAAGACATACCTGGTGCTTTCTCCACAAAGATGACTTTGGAGTCTTGCAGAAAGTTATGTCCAGTCAGTATCATTTTTTTCCCTCCAATAACAGGAAAGCTGTCGATACTTTGCTTCTCCACCAGAGGCAGTTCTTGGGCAGATCTCTGAGCTGGAGAGTTATAAAGAAGATACAAAAAAAAAAAAAAGGCAACCACAAACAAACACAAAAATAAGTAAATACTGCATTAGTAACTTAATGCTTATCCTCATAAGCTAAGCTGAGTTTGACACAGAAACAAAGAAAGGTCAGAAGGTTTGCAGGAAACATGGTTGGTTTTCAAGCATCTTAATCGTAAATAATAGGGTTATCAAACATACCGGCAGACAGAACAAGCTGTTTTAAAACTCATCTTGATCTGTACTATACCAAAAAGTATATTCTTATTGCAATTTGTTTCTTTAAAATAATTTTCTCTTATGTTATCTGTAACATATATGCCATGTGCTTACAAGGCACACATGACAAGATGACCATCCATGTCCAAAATGTGTTTCAGTTACTATATGCTCCACTGTCAATTCTACAAACTGTCTTGCACCAGCAGCAGCCACAGACCTTGTGATCCAGCACAAGTCCACAGTTTAGAGAGCATATTTCCACCAGCACCTGAGTGCCAAAGCACATGTGGATCCATGCAAACAGAATCCGGTATTCTTGTGGCACATATTTTATCCCTCCCAACTGGGACAGAGAGCGAGTGTGGCTGTGCTTCAAGGGATGACGTGACATTTTATCCAGATTACATGGTTCCTCCTGGTGTCACATGCACTAAGAGATGCATGAAGTTTTTGGCACCAGCTTATTCCACGTTCTGCACTGGAAATAACACTAGTGCTTATTTTTTCTCCTGTTTTCCGCTCCTTTCAGGAGGCACATACTACGCTTTTGCTCAATACGCAACCCTCAAAACGGCAGTTCACTGATACAAATCCAATTGGCTTCATATTTAGTGGCTTCCTGAGCTTATCACCTTTGCACAGACCAGTTCAGGATATATTTAAATTGTGCCTAATTCTGCTATACAGCAGTTGAAAAGCTCTCATCAATTTCAACAGGACCAGGATGAAACCATGACTCCTCACAATTTCCGCTTTGCCTGTTAGCCTAGAACTTGCCCTTGAATATGAAACAAAGGGGAAATTGTTCATCTCATACACACCCTGGACAGAAGACAGGGCTTTATGCCAGTCTACTTGCTATAGGTAAGGAGGCTCTGCTATTCTTCTTAAATAACATAGGCTTATCTTACTGTAACTCCCTTCCCACTGCCAATGCTCATTTTTTTATTTAAATGGATGACTGCGAAGGAGAGAAGCTATCACCGTTGGTCTAACAGCACCACCCTTTCCTACAACTTCTGCCTCTCTTGTGGACTCGGACTACCAGAGTCGCAGGGGTGCTACTCAGGCAACAGGATGGAGTACTGTCGCTGGTCTGAAAGTCTGTCACCAATGCCATTGCTTTTGCAAGAGGAATGCAGGGATGCTCTTTCCTGCAGCCTCTCTATTAACTATCCTTGAAAAAGCACCATGCCTCCAAGAGAACAAATGCTGACACGCTCCAGGACCTCCCAGACACATTGTGTGGGACTCCAGCCTGGCAACGACACAGGGACAAGTGTGGACACGACCCTCCGGCATGCATGGGGCCAAGGATGGTCAAGCCTTCCTGCCCGTCCCCTCTGCTCCCTACCCCCAGAGCTCAACGCCATATACGCACTGGATGTTAGGTTACTCCTTTACCCTGTCAGCATCAGAAAGATCCGCTTTGTGGAATCCAACAAAACCTTAAAAAGGTGGATTCCACAAATCTAGCCGACCAAATCAGCAACGGGAGTTAGACTGAAATTCAAATTCTACCACTTCACCTGAAGTGTTAAAGCTACATGAAGCAAACAGGTTTTGTTTTGTGTGGGGGGGAGGCTGACAAGGCTTACGGAACAAGAATGATATAGGTGTCTTTGGAGGGTGCCCCAGTGTAACTGATAAGAAGCAGTCTGTTCAATCAAAGAGACCCCAGTGCGGAAACCTGGTTTCTGGAGGTTTTCTGAAACTGCAGGCAGCTTGTGCCAGTGTGTCAGCTCTACTATACTGCTGGCTCCGCATCAAAGGGGTCGGGGTTTTGTTTGCTGGTTTTTGCTTTATGAAGGGGAGACTAGAGAGTGAACAGGACACGATAGCTGCCTTTCAAAACTCCTACAGCAGTTACCTGTATGATAGGGAGGCACAAGAAAAGAAAAAAAGGCTTATCACTCACAGATCTACTATTAGTTTAAGTGCACTCTACCGTTGTTTTAAGTGTGTTCTTTCCGATAGAAATCAGGTACACAAAGGTACACATTTTTTTTCCAAGACACAGGCATTTTGTCTTCAGTACATACCATGTGCTTTTGGAAAGCAGATTAAGGTTCACCGACTAGACAGGCAAAGCAAAACCAATGTATAAACGCATCAGTGGACAAAGACTGCGTGTGGGGTGGCACAATACTCAGCAAGAGAAGGGTGTTTGTTGCTACTTACAGCACTCAATGGGGTTGGAGGCTACTTGCAAGGAGAGGGTCCTGCCGTTGGCCTGCGGGATATGAACCCTGAAGACCAGCCGCACACGTGTGTTCTTCCGACCGATGTCCGTCTCTCCCTTGCGCAGCTCGATGTCAGAGTTTCGGAGCTTTAATATCCCAGCACAGTCAATGCTATCCAAAGGGACACACAAAGCAATTCAATTCATTTCAAGCAGACTTCAGGAAGACACGAGCGTGCAACATCTTCCCTCTCTCCTCTACCTCCTTCTTAAAAATCTGAGTCAGACATGACCCTAATGACCAGGCTGAACATGGCAGCCTTTGTTAAGTCTAGTACTTGCATCCACAAATAGCTAAGTTGGGGCTATCTGTTTTAACAGGTAGCAACGGCCTTTGAGCACACAAATTTAGGATGCTACTTTAGTTCCCAGAGGAAGAAAATCCACATCCTTCCTCTCCAACACATCCTGTAAGGATGGTGCTTACAGATTAACCAAAGCCCAAAGAAATAGGGAGACTAGAAAAGTCAATGGGATGAGACGGTAGTACACAAAGTGTTACTAACCCAGAACGCAAGGTCACTTATGATTTCACTTCTTACAGCCAATTTGGAGAAAAATCTGACATTACTTTTTATTCTAGGGCAAAGTCCTGGAAATGCTTATTAATGAGCGCAGCTCTCCCTGAGGTCAGTACTACTGTCAACGTGTTTATATTTGAATTAGTTGGAAATACTCCCAAAGCTGAGTGTTGAGCTAAAGCTCTGCATGAAAAAACCTAAACTCAGAATCCTCCCTGCACATTAGGGAAAAACATGCTTTTCGTCAGATAGAACTATTACTATTTCTAATCTCTCTCTCCGTTTTTTTAACTTTGGTTCTCTCCTGGATGAGTTTACAAGTCAGGATTTTTGTCAAAGCAAATTCATTAGAGGAAGTTCCCCGGAACAAAAGATAGATAAATACATGCACTCAAAAACCCACTGCAAAAATACCTCTGCTTTGACACAACTATAAAGCCTACATGGCAATTTCTTCTGGGTACTGGTCTCTGGCATGCGTTTTGTTACACTGAATATGCAGAGTTTAATTTTACTTCGCATTCAAAGAGTTTAATTCCCCCTCCAGATCTTTGAAGCTCTATTCAGAAGCAAACTGCAAACAAGAACTATGGCAGCACAGTTTTGATTTACGTTTTTTGCTAAAGTATGGATTTCAGAATAACAAAAAGACAAAAAGGCCCTTGCTGATATGATCAAAGAAACTAATGAAAGTATTAAAGCCTCTCAACAACGCATATTAGCAAGTAAAGCCATAAGAATTATGAAATACTTGTACCCATGTCAAAATTACACACCAAGATATGGAAGAAACAGTTCTCAATATTGTCTCTCCTATAGCAACACTTGTAAAATAAACAAAAAGTTCTTAATGACAATTGATTCAGAGGAGAAAAAGCATTTAAATTCAGGCTTGTAAAGTGATAAATTTGAAGTCAACAGAAGTAGCTAAATGTGCAAAAGTTTAAATGTGCAGATGAGCTTCACTGTTTCACTGAATCAGGGCCTGAATACAAAAAGTATGTGTGAGAAAAGTCCTTGGCTCCAAATTTCAATTCATTGTTAGTGCTACATGAGGTTCCAGACTACTGACGTGTAAGTTTTACATATGCCAAAGCATTGTTTGTGGTTCTTGAGAGCGCTCTACTATGATCTGGCACGCATGTCACAAAAATATTCAGCTTGGCTCCCAAACTCTGCAACTACCTTTATTCCAGGAAGAAAGACGAGTGAAACAGTAATAAGGTTCCTAGGTGGCCAAAACTGTTATTCAAACTGGATAAATAAAGGGCCAAATAAATATTGCACGGGTACAAATTGGTGAAATTTCAGTAACTTCAATGGCCGTTGTGCCAGCTTACGATGACAGCAAATGGGGCCAATAATTTGGCAGACTTGTCATGACTTTTAATACAATGCGCTGATAGAGGTCCTCAGGTCCTGAGTGATCACCCTAAGCCTGGCTGGCAATACAGTTAAACACATTCTAGTTCTTCTATTTACATGAGGCACTCCGGGGCATGTTGTACATGACACTGCAAACCAGCTTCTAATAACGACTACATGAGGAAGGACTTCAGCTGTCCGATACCATTCTTCACTTCATTAAGGCATGGAAAACTGTATGAATAACAAGGAGTGAAATTCTGATTTTAATAAGCTCCCTGGGATTTTGCCATGGTATGTGGTTTGGTGGGGCCAGGATTTCTTGCTTGCTTTCTGTCTATCTATCTACTTATCCTTCTGTCTCCCTATACATACACACAGAGGTGCATGCATCTATATATAAATATGAATACATTCACATTTATATACACACTGAGAGATGTACATGCACGCAAGCACACACAAATTCCTCCCAAGGCAGACACCTCAGATAAGGGTTAGGATCATTTGAATAAGGGGGGAAACAACTCAAGGGCTAGAATCATTTGAATGAGAGGGGCAGAGAAGACGGGATTAAATAATGCAGAGGATCTCATGCATGTCACATACACAGAGGGATATTTGACCCTTTATATATAATCCTATAATGAAATTTACCTGCGTGTAATGGACCTACGGGGCACTTAATTATCACTCAGACTCCTACTAATTCAGAGATCCTTAGACAGCCATGCCTGCTTTTCTGCATTGGACTAAACTTACCCCAGTTTGAGAACTCCGATCTGTAAATTGTATTGCCTTTACTGCTCCTCTTAGTTGTAGAAGCTTTGCTTCTAAACAAATGCCACGAAAAATGCTGATTTTTGTTGCGTAAGAAATAAGAGTGGTTTTATTTGTCTCAAAAATACACTAGGGTACTTGGAAATGCTCTCTAAGAGTTTCCTTTGACATCCAAAGATAAATTTTAATAGGCCCTGTTCCTTGTGCTAGTGTGTATAGGAGCAAGAGGTGTCATATTTAGAAACTAAATGCAGGAGCTGAGGTAGGAGATATTTACAGCTTGGTAACTGAGATACTTATTTTAAATGGCAAATAAGCACATAGGCTGAAACCCTAGAATGAAAGCACTCAGTTGTCATAAATATTTGTGAAGTTCATTTTGTTGTTAAGCTGAATAGGGGCAATTTGTCCCAGCAAGGTTGTAAAAACCTACTATTACAGAAAGAACTTTAAAAAAAAAGATAGGAAAAGGAAAATTGCGTACAAAAAAAAATCAACAACACAGAAGGGATCGAGTGGGGCGACCAAGGACAAACTGCTAGGAGTGAGATACAGTGCCTGGGTCTTACATTGCTCTCATGTTGTTCTCTGGAAGAAGTGGAATTTCCAGGACTTTGGTGTTGGAAAGTATTGTTTCATGGCTGGTGGTGGAAACGGTCTTCCCGGTGATTCGATGAACCTGGTAGAAAGCATGGGGTCGCAGCAGGCGGTCGTCTGCAGTCCCAATGAACAGCTGTAGCGTGAGCGGCTCGCTTTCTAAGTAACCGTGTAGCTGGCAAGAGAACAGAAAACGCCCACTGAGCGCCATGCACATAAACTGCTAGGAATCAATTAAATTTTTATAAGCAGGAGAGCCTAATTCAAGGAGAGAACTTGTGACAGGTGCTATGTGTTAAGTTCCCCCCTTCCATTTTTCCTGTAACGTAATATTGGTACAATAAAAAGGTGCACTTAGAAAATGTCTCATTATCCTAAAGGACCTGAGGCACTTTAGATGGGGTGAGCTTTTGAGCACTCCCACTACGTCCACAGAAAACTTTGCATGAATTCTGCTGTGGCGTTCAGCAGAAAACCACAACGAAGTCAATGTTCCCGCCTAGCACTGAGGCTGGCAAGAACGACAGAGTCTGCAAGTGGAAAGGACACAGCTCATCCCTCCCCGAGCTCCCTGGGTCACCCCCTGTGCAGCAGCAGGCTGCTGCTTGGGACACGTCCCCTCATTAACTGATTTTTACGCTGGTAAATACCTCCTGGGACAGCGTGGAGACAGATCACATATACATGACTAGTAGCTCACCATGTGTCTCAAATTCGTGTTATAATCGCACAAAAATCTCATTGAAGCTACTAGGCCTCTCTTGAACCTCATCCATGTTACAGTGACCGCTCTGATGACAAACAAGAGTTATTTCTGCCACAGGCTGGGGACGGAGCAGGAGCAGAGTCTGACCTCAACCCACCACCTCCTGAAGAAGCTACTCTGGGTTCACTCTGGTGCAAAGGAGACCATGGGTGGAGCTGTTCCCAGACAGCTCCAACCTCCGCTTAGCGCTTTTTAGCCTGGAGAAGAGAAGACCGAGAGGGGATCTCATCAATGCTTAAAAATATCTAAAGGGCAGGTGTCAGGAGGATGGGGCCAGGCTCTTTTGAGTGGTGCCCAGTGACAGGACAAGGGGCAACGGACACAAAACTGGAACACAGGAAATTCCACCTCAATGTGAGGAAAAAATTCTTTACTTTGAGGGTGTCAGAGCACTGGAACAGGCTGCCCGGGGAGGTGGTGGAGTCTCCTTCTCTGGAGACACTCAAAACCCGCCTGGACGTGTTCATGTGCAACCTGCTCTAGGTGACCCTGCTCTGGCAGGGGGGTTGGACTAGCTGGTCTCCAGAGGTCCCTTCCAATGCCTACCATTCTGTGAATGTGTGTGATTCTGATGCTGGGAAATGAGTCTCACAAAAACAGTTGTGATTCTGATGCTGGGAAATGAGTCTCACAAAAACAGTTATCTTGCAGTAGTTCACTGCAAAATTCCATCTGAAGGGAAGCGAGGATGCAGCAATTACAGGAGAGAGGAACGCAGGCAAGGTGGGCTGTCCCAGGAGATACGCCATCACAGAGCAAACCTGCTCGCTTTGTTGTGGGTTTAGTTTCCTCTGCGAACGGTTCAGGTGGATTTGGACATGAGTCATGCACCATCACTAAATCTGATCAAAATTAAACCAGCAACCATAATTTGGTGAGGACCAACATCTTTAATTTCCAGCGCATGCAAGTCCAAAGCTAAATAAAGTACCATGGAGACCAACGCATGAGCAACGGAGGTCGTTGTGCCTAGAGACATCATTTATCACTTATCGGGCATACTGCAAAGTTTTCACCCCATGCTTTGGTCAAAAGAGCCAAGAGGAAAACAGAAGCGCTTTTGTTTGATCTGGTGTAGCAATTTTTACATCGTTACCTAAAGCACATGCATGCTAGGAGGATGCAGGGACAGGAGTAGGTGGCTCATTTCCAGCACTCCAATACTTTATCAGCTCCGCGTTGCTGAGACACCTGACGAAGGCAGCTCGGAGCCAGGGGGTTGTGATATGGTATGGGGAGTTTCCGTATCAACATTGTCAAACTGAAAACACATTAGCAGTGGTTTGAAAATCTGCGGTATCGGCGAAACGATGGAGAGAGAAAAGCAGAGCCAAGCCCGCGCATTGCCTTCAGCAGGATGCTGTGGGCTGCACGTCTCAGTTCGGCCCCACAGGAAACACCCGCCTTCTAATGACACCAACATTAGTGATAGGATGCAAAAAGAGGGCTTTAACCCCCATATAGCTGAAGACGCAGCCCAAGCTGCCGGCGGGCGATCGCAGGCTTGCTCCTGCCACAGCCGGTGGCCACGGGGAAGCCACCATCCTACTCATGGCTGCTGTGTCCCCACGCCTCGCAGCCCTGGATGGTCACTGCCACCACGGGCGCGAGCAAGCCAGGCTGGCGGAGTGACCTGAATCCGTCCCGGGCTGATCTCACCCCACCTCAGCATCTCCAGAGCCTCAGGGGCAAAGCCGAGGTGACGGAGGAGATGCACGGTATCACGGGGTATTTTTGATCGTGAGCGGCACGCAGGTTTGCAGGGGGGAAAAGTAAGACAGTGTGACACACCAGCTGATTAAATTTCTATGCATTACCAGCGGTCAATTCTCCAACTCGTCATGGACGGTGCTTTTTATGGAGAGTGTAAAATTAAAACAAACGCATATTGAATTACAAGGCCGCTTAAAGGGTAAAAATAGACCAGCGAGTAACTCAAACCTCGATTCAGCAAAAGCAAAATCGCACACCAAGGTACCCATATGTTTTACTGAATTCAGGCAAAGGGGTCAAAAAATGTTGGTCTTGCATTGGGTTCTGCTATTTCAGGGTTTATCTTTAAATCTAAAGTCAGCTGCTGCTGTACCTCGTAATCTGCTGCTGAGTCTCAGCTTGTGCTTTTCCCACAGTTTTCCTACCAAGAGGCAACTGAACACAAAGTCCTCAGCTTTGCATACCCGCCCTCTCCCGAGAAGGGTTCACATGCTGGAAAATAAACAATATGATCTCAGATGCATGTTTTGCATTGTTTTTTAAGGCTTGTGATCTTTAAACTGAATTGATGTTGGTTTTTTTTAAAGACCCCGTCGTACAGCCCTGCTGGGCTTTGCTTTGGATCCATTACCCACAGTTACGTACTCCCTGACAGCTACTCTGCACCTGAAGACAAGTACAGCACTGATCAAACATGAGTTTTCAAGAGCTGAAAGACTAATGTAATCACTACACAGTTGATTTTGCTGCCCTCAAAACAGGCAAAATCCTCACTCTCAATTCACTGTAAGTTCTATTTCACGTTCTGCGGTAGGAGGCATCTGATCTCCAATAGGTATTTCCCATTGAGTTTTACCCATTGCATCACATTATTTACTTTTATATTATGTCACATAATCATGTATGCCAACAGAAGCAATAAAAGAAAACGATGCAGGGATTAACATTTAAAGGGGCACATAATGTGGATGACTAATTTTAGATTATGCACCCAGCGCACAATTTCTGTGGCAGACAGCGCTGAGCTTTGGGAGTTTTCGGCATGCTGCAGATGTCTGGAGAGCAGGCAAGATTTTGCTTACTCTCAGGTGGGCACAGCAAAAATATTCTGCGGCTCCCTCAAAATACAGGGGAGTGTTATTACTGTCACATCGTTCAGCAGGACGACGAGGCAGAGCTACGGTACTCCGGGCTGTTAGATTTGTCAACAGGTAAGGGGAATATCAAGTAAGACAGTTGTAAAATAGGAAGGAGGAAAAGGGGGATTGAGTATTTTTGTTGGTTAGGAAAGATCTCATGCGTTCACATCCATGCATATTTTCCATGCATGCTCTGGAATACTGTACTCGGTGGTATAACGATTCTGTTTCCTGGCGTGTGACATGGGATGCATGCGTCAGACACCCTATTTTTATCTTTTTCTCTGTGTAACACAGTCCGAAGCTCTTAATAACTCAGCGGCTGAGTACAGGTGACAAAGGCTGCTCTCGGCTACAGCATTCATAGTAAAGGATGTGCCTTTCCTACCAAGCATGCTTTGCTTGGCAATACGTAGGTCCAAGTGGAAAGAGCTGTACTTTCCCCTGCTGAGAAAGTGTAAAAGGACTTAGCTGCAAATAAGGATCAGGTCCATGATATTTTGGAATGAGTTTTCCTTCCCAAACAAAGGTGAGGATCCAGCAGCTGCCTGATTCAGTACAAAGGAAAAATGCAGGCAAAACTTAAGTATGCAGATAAGACCTCTGTGGACAACCGTTTTGGTTTTGAAATGAAAGTAGGTCATATTCTCTTGTTCTGACCGACCACTCAACTACTCTGCTCGTTTCCTTTTTGAGCAACACTGTTAAAAATATTTGAACTGGTCGCAAATGGTATTTGCATTTATATTGTCTGAAGCTGCTAAGATCAAAATCAGACTTAATTGCGGGCCTATTTTACACTCCTGTAATTCTATCAAAAGCGATGCAGTCACCGGTAATTAACACCAGAACAGGACCGATCACAGTTAAGCTCTCTGTCACCTTACATCATCTTACGCAAGAGCGAGGGAAAGGCTGCATCGGCCGGGCGACTGCTCCGCCGCACCAAGCTTTCCCTGGGATTCCTACACCTCTTCGTCATCGCTTTCACAACGCCCTCTCCCACCAACACGTCTTGATTCTCACCAGTAGGTTGCTGCTCGTCTTGGCGCAGGCTGCCAAAGCAAATCCCAGCCTTTCCCCAGGCACCCTGCGCTGGGGGCGAATGTTCTCGCGCATCCAGGTGCCGCAGCGCCGAAGGCCAGGCGTCTTCCTCCGGCGGCCAGCAAAGTGCGAGGGAAACCGTGCTGCTTCACCCCTTGCAGCCAGCATCTGACTGTGAGGTACGATCTGATTCAGCCCTACGGGCTACAATAACCTGAGGTTTATCACAGGCATGAGCATGCCCAGCCTGCCTGCCTTCCCACCATGTGCCTGGTGCACATCTATGAAGCCTGGCAACCAGAATTAAACCGACTTGAAAAACGATGAGCAGACGGAGCTGAGGTGCTTTTAACACGAGTGTTAGGAAAAAAAGCAAAACCTCCCCACACCTCGCTATAGTTACTAAGTTTTGAGGAATTTTTGCAAACGTTGTGTCCAATAACTCAAGCGCTATTTCAGCATTGGTGGTTATTCTAGAGTCTGTGAGGAAAACTTTTATTATTTAAGCCACGACATTTATTTTAAGAAACGCGGCTGAAATACTCTGCGTGCTCCCTTCCAAGTGCTTTATGCTTTTGGCACGCTGAAGCGTCTGTTGAAACACTCAGAAAGCTACCTGTCATAACAAGGAGCCCTCTGTGCCTGGAGAGGCTCTTGGAGGCCACCGAAAGAATGGTCCCATTCTGACAGGACACACCAGCCAGGTACACCCTCTGCACCCACTCACGCCATCAGGAAAAAAGGGAACTACACTACGTAATAGCTTTTAAGTGTACTTATCGGGAGTTTCAGGAAAAGACTGCAAAAACCCTACAGCGGTGCATTCTTCCAGACTCTGACTCTGTAAACACATTAAATGACTGTAGTGGCCGATTTAGGACTTAGCTCAACCCAAACGCATTCAGGACAGAGCTCCCACTAATAACAAAGTGGGCCACAACCAGGGACCCTCTAAACTAGTCAGCAGCTCGTGCTTGAGACTCTCCAGACTATGAGGGTCTGCACCCTTAATGATAATGATGTGCCAAAAAGATCCATAGGTTACATCTGTATCAGCTGCGCACCTACAAATATGCGTATCTGTTCTTTGTATGTTTGGTACATAATAAAGACAACAAGTAAATACATCCATTTATGCCTCTAAAAATAGTAAGAACCGCATCAATGTTTCCTTATCCTACCATGTAACCGATGGCCACGCTGCTTGCAGCAGGTACCACAGTGCTTGCGCTCAGCAATGCCTTACATGTCCGTCTGTCCCACTTGCATTTCTAGAACTGTTCAAGGAATATCCTGAGTCAGTCTGGAAAGAATCATTAGTGAGACTAAACAGCCAGTCTGGGAAGAAGGGGCTTCTTTCCCTTTTTTTCCCATCAGTGTTTTGGAATGTAATTCCAATGCTTTCAAAAAGGTGAAACAGGATAAAATCTATAAAATAGTGAAAATTTTAAATTGCTGCTTGTCTCTTTAAGCCAGAGCTTCAGGAGCTACACACCAAATAGCTTTACTGCTAACTTTCTGAAGCAGTACATCTTTTATTTTTATAGTTAACTACATATGATGAATGACAAAATGAAACAAATTGTCATGTTTTAAAAATGTACCTAATACACAGTCTCGAAAAAATAACATCAGTGAGTGCTCAGTGTCCTGATTTTTTAAAACCAAATTGAAGATCAAACTGTTCAAACTACAAAGAAAGCGGACGTACATTTTCAGCATTGACTTTAACTGTGAGGACCAAGCATGCCTAAAAACAGAGGCATCGATCTGATTTTTGAGAAAAATAATTTACTTTTAGCTACTATGTAGAAGCACCAGGAGACGTAAGCTGTTGCATCATGGGTTTAAACAGGAAGAGGGAAAAGTTGGTCTTTTGGGGAATGACTGTCATGTGAAGCAAAGGCACCAAGGTGGGGGTCAGGAGACCCGGGCACCTATTCTTGTGTGCGCTGCAGAGATCCTGCCAGACCTTCGCTGGGGCAGCCACTGAACTGCCCTGTCTCTGTGCCCCCGGGCTGAAAACACACGGGGACTTGGCTGCTGGAGGCTCAGGGAGCCGCAGCCTACGGCTCTGGCAAAAAAAGGCACGAAAAGACTGCCCTCCTCCCCGCAAAACCCCCTCCACCTATTCTGTCCTGTTCTGGCTCCAAATTCCTTTGCTCGGGGAGGCTTGAGGAAAAAACACGTCAGGGGACTGCAGAGGCTCTCCAGTCAGCCTCCCCTCCCAAACCAAAGGGCTTAACACCGAGTGCCGTGGGAGATGGCTTATCGACTAAGCAGGACTCAAACCATGCCAGACTTCCCTGATGAAGGGGGAAGAGATGTTCTTCCCAGCATCCCTGTGTCTTCCCAGCTGTTTCTCTCCACTTCAGCATCAAGCTCTGCAGCCACTGCCATACCACCCACCTGCCCTTCATGCTTGCTTTTTAGGTCTCTGTCCCAGAAGGATGCACGCTGCTGCAGCCCACAGGGTACCCAGGACTGCGAGAGACACACCATCCCAACCAGGTACCTCTTCCCCTTGCCAGCAACCAGGCATGCAATAGTCGGGGGCAGTTTTCAGATAAGGGGCAAAGCCCAGCTCCAGAGCACTTGCCAGCATGGAATCAAAACAGAGGTGCTAAACTTGAGCCACTCGGATGCTCCTGTACACTCTGTTCTCTGATGAGAGCACAAGCCAGAAAAAGAGGAACGTCTTATTCAAAACAGCAGAGCAGACAGACTTCAGAATTAAAAACAAACACACTAACAAAAACCCCAGAAAATAAAACACCTCCTTAGGAGCTGAGGTGACCCTCTGACTGTGATAGCTTCTGCTGAATTTTATCTGACATAGTCAACCAAAAAAAGTGTGTAATTTATGCCCTGTGCGACTTAACACACATGCTACTTCCCCTTGGTCCTTCACTTACTTCAAATAAAAATGTAACAGGAATTCCTATGTTTTTTTGTGCTGCTTTCAAGATTTATTTTTCCTTTCTAAAACTAATTTTCCTTGGATTCACTAAAGCTCTGTTTTAAGATCCAAATGTAGTCAGAGCTGGTCCACAAATGAAAGTAAGATGGCTTGCTGGTGCAAAGGGCTAAGCCCGGGCAGAGGCTGAGAGCTGGACAGGAGGAGGAGTGAATGGAAAACAGCAGGAGTGTGTTTTATGTGGCACTTTCTAGTGCTGCCACTTGGACTTCAATTCAGCAGTGCAGCAAAAGAGCAGCTGTTCACATCATGATGAATAAAGACCTACATAAAACTTCCAGCTGCAAATATGCTGTGAAGAATTATTAATCTTAATGTAATAGAGATGCTGTACACTCAGTCAACTGGCTCACAAGTCATTTCAGTCTCTATCCAGGGAAAAACAGCCTTCATGGCTGACGGCTCTCAACACAGCCATGAAATCTCCTTGTCTAAACAGCCGCAAGACGCTGCTCCCTATTTCTAGGAAGGATTTTCCTCCTCAAAAATAGACGTACCTAGAAACCAACCCAACTCACACTCCTAAAATTATTAGACTTACTAGAGGGATGCCCATCAGAAAAGAAGTTACCAACAGAATGAATTCGTAGGTCCCAAGCACCTTATTCACTGAGACGCCAGGAAATCATTACTGCTCTCTCATGCCTTTTTCTACCACGAGACTGAAGAGATGACCTTCCCATAATCCCAGCTGCCCCTTCATGATCCCCAGCCCCACTTTCAGGTGAGCAGACACAGCCAGCCCTCTCCGCACCACGGCCCATCTCTAAGAGGGCATCACCTTACTGTGCAGCCACGGGAGCTTCCAAAACCTCCTTGCAGGACAGGGCTGGGGAGAGTCGTTCCCTCATGGAGGGACAGAGGTGGCATCCACGCCGGGCAGTCCACTTCAGCGAAGAAGTTTTCCTCTTCGTGAACAGCCCCACGCTTCCCCAAGGGGGTCTGCCTCTGGCCCTCGCACAGGAGGACAACCTTTACCCTGCATACCTTCTCCTGACACACGGCCACCACGTGTGACCTTTTGGGGCTCTCCACCCTAGCAGCCTACATCGTTTGTGCTTGGACAGGATCCACAGCAATGCGAAGATGAAGCGTGGGAGGCTTTCAAATCGCATTTGAGTAAATGTATGCTGACAACAGAAAGAGAGGCTCTGGAAACTGTGGATTAAAAATCCGTGTCTGGGAGGAAGTCCAGTGCAGCACCTCCCCCCCCCCTCCCCGAAACTACCCAGCCCCTCAATTTACTCAGCTTCCACTCAAACATTTGCCCTCAGCATCCACAACAGCTTTCAGTTTGGACAGTCATACCCATGGTCATGTATGAGTTTAAAAAACAATATAAAAAATTCACAGGAGCACTGCAACAGGAATTCATTACCTGTTCTTAAGCAGATACCCCGGGCAAGCTTATACTTGTGAACCTGCCTTTCGTCACGCTGCTGACGCACCGTTCGCATCCAGTAAGCTCCCATTTGTGGGTGAGCACAGGCTGGCCCGGGATCCTCGGGCGTATATCAGGTGCCGTCAGCACGGGCAGGACGGTGTGATGCCCCCACCGATGCCCACCCCAGCCTCTGCTAACATCCACTGGCAACTTCTCCAAACCCAAGACATCCCTGAATGCCATGCTATCACTCGGTGGCTTACTAGCCCTGCAGTAACTGTGCGACTTTGAATTCCCACCCCTGCAAATTCAAGGGCAACAGGGTGCCCAGCTACTCCCAGGGGTTATCTGCTTAAGGGTCAGTGCTTCTGAGGTGCTCTTCCTGCACATCAAGATGAGCAGTGGCTCACAAAGGATAGGGGCAACGCAGCTGCAGGCAAAATAGCTCTCAGGTTCCTAGACACCAGCATGACAGTATCAGACCAGAAATGGTTGCTTTCCCCCTAAACTTTAACTCCTATCCCAATGACATTTATTTAAACTGCTACTGAAGACGGAAAGCTGGGGCTATGTTTAAAGGCTTTATCTCCGTAAATATTTGGAGAGCTATAAATACTGCACCATATTCATAATATGAATATTGGACTTACTGTTCTGTTGCTATGAAAATCACTATAAATACACTTCAAATTCTTAATTTCTCTGATTTGCCAAGAACTGCTTTAACAAGGCAAAAAAATCCTTTATGTAAGATGTCTTGCTATTTAATTAGCCACCAGAGTCAAAGGCCACAGCACAGAGCAGGAACTGAAAACTCAATGATAGAGGCAGACAAAGCACGTAGTGCACTAGCACGCTATATAGCTGTATGTCCCAAGTGGGACTTATTATAATCAGACAGTCCATGAATCAAGCCCTGACTGCTTTCTGTGTTTGGGGAAAGGAGGGAGCAGGAAGGGAGGCTGTCTGAAGGTCTGAAATCAACCTCCTCGCTTCTTCTGTAAGTCACGTGAACACGCTGGCTTCCAAATTTCACTGTACCTCTGTCTGAGGTTGGTTGTTGTTGTTTTGGGGTTTTTTTTGTAGAAACTAATTAAAAGAAGAAAAGCGTTTCAAAGCATTTTATAAAAGTGCAGGGTGGGGATGGCTCTGCGGCTGAAGGAGAAGCAAGCGCTGGGCACAGTGTTATCAAGTTCCCATCTCCAGCTCTGCCAGATAGTTTTTGCTTCATCACAGATACATGACTTGATTAGAGCAGAGAAAATTTCATAACAAGTTTTTACATATTTCAAGCCTGCTCTATGTTTAATCAATTTGTTCTTCTTATGAAAGGAAAGCCAGTAACCATGCCATGTGGCCGGGTAACCCTTTCATCACTACAGAAAACACAGTGCTTCCCAGCCCTCTGGTTCCAATCCTCGCGCAAAGCAGATAAATGCAACTCCCCTTGCTCTTCAGAGTCAGAAAAGTGCTGTCTGCACGTGTATGTTCCTCAAGACAGGTTCTGCCTCCATTGTTTCAACCCCAAGAAAGTGTTGTCATCACATGCACAAGTTTCATAAACATGCTATTTGTGACTGCCGTCTCAGAGCAGAAAAGGGCAGCGTGTTTTGCCAGGTCACTACACACTTCTGGTCCTACTCTTCTTCCACAAGCCACCTTTGATCCACCTGGTCCTAAAGCTCCGATTACACTGCAGTTTTATCTGAGAGCATGCCTTCCATGGAAAGCATCTTAATGTAGTAATAAAAATAGGTCAGGTATATCTTACAGCCCAGCTTCAAGGCTTTGACCTCCAAGACAGTCTGATTAAACTGTGAAAAATCCAGAGAGATTGTATTCCACACTGTTGAGTTGTTTGAGAGCAACAGTGATGCCATTGGTTGACATCACTTGTTTTACCAAAAAAAACCCCCAATGGATGCAACAGATCAAACTCTCTGACCAACAAGCGTTAACATGAACAGCTCTGCACAACAGGCCATGAGGGCTAAAATGAACTGAAAGGCCTGTGATCTCCAACAACGCAAAAATAAAATAAGCATGAAAAACTCTTAGATAAACTTTCTCAACATGTAAGTACTATTTTCAATCGATCATTCTAAATATTGTCATGTTGAGTAACATTATTTAGCAACAGCTGTTGCACTAGAATTTCATCCAAATACTGACAAGCTAATACCACAACCTTGTTTAAAGCTAGTAAGACAGCCAAATAGTGTTGCAAATATTCATGGCAGAACTTTCCAATGAAAGCTTTGCAGAGTAGCTTATCTGCTGCTGCAAATGGATGATACCCGGCTGCAGTCAGTGCAGCAGGATGTCAGTACACGACTGGGATTTGAGGAGGATGCTGAGGGTAACGCTTTCTCCTTTGAAGGGAGGTACAATGTGTCCTGGTGACCAGGACCTGTATTTTTTCACCCAAACCAAGAAATACCTATATCGACCTGTTGACTTCAAACGTGAGGTGCTGACATAGGTAAGTCCCAAGCCAGAGACAGGAACACCAAAGTCTTCAAGGACACCGCTCCTCCCCATCATACTCAAGCCTTACTTGGGTATCTAACCTAAGAAATAAACCTCGGTCCTGGAGAACTGGTAAGATCTTAAAGCCTGCTGGGCCCAGTTACACATAATTACACACAACGCATCAAGTCAAAAAGAAACAAGGAAAAGCCAGGTGATTCACACCCCCTAACTTTAACACATACAGGCTGGACAACAACTGGGTCTAGTCACCTTGGCTGCCTTCAAAGCCAGCAAAATGAGACATGCACTCTGAAGGCGTGACTTACCTGAGCTGCTTCAGATGTTCGCATGAGAATAAAATTAATAGCTCCCTAAACTCTACACTGACAAGCCTTCCCCCGATTACAGAGAGAAACTAAGGCAATTAGCTCAGTTGCAGACACCTACGGTTAGCCAAATAATCCCAAAATGTAGACTTGCCCCTGTAACCAGCCCAGGCTATGGTTCAAAGCATGAGTGTCCCACAAACCCAGGGCCATGCTGCCAAAAAGGCATGCTGCCCTCAGCCCAGAGAGACACGGAGCAGAGCTTCTGTGAGAAGCCCCTCGCAGCGGCAAAGCCTGCTACAGACACGCAACACTTCGCCCTTCACCATCACGCGTTTCGGGCAGTCGCCCACAGCTTTCCACAGCAGGGGTATGAGACCCTCAACTTGAATGGTGGTACTTGGGCAGCCCTTTCCTCTCCCAGAGGGAAAGGCCAAAGTCAGCTTCACCACAGCTTCACTTCAGCGCTTCGGCTCCTCCATCCTGATGTTGGTGGCCTGATGTAACCTGGACCTGGAGTCAGGCACAACACAGGGTGGGCAGCAGGTGGTCACAGCTGGGAGATGGACACGTAACCGGCTTCACCCACAGCCTCCCTCCCCATGCCCAAGACAGGACTGATAACCCTTCCCTCCCTCGAAGGAGAGGTGCAGCAAGGAGCAACTCATTCACCTGCAAAGACTGCGGCATCCCCCCTCCCCGCTCCCAGCAGCACTCCCACCTCAGCTCTGGAGCATATAGGGAATTCTGGAGCGGTATCGGGTACATTGGACCTGTTGGAGCGAGTCCAGCGGAGGGCCGTGAAGACGGTCAGAGGGATGGAGCATCGCTGCTATGAGCACAGGCTGAGAGAGCTGGGGCTGTTCAGGCTGGAGAAGAGAAGGCTCCGGGGAGACCTTATAGCGGCTTCCCAGTGCAGGAAAGCGGGGGAGGGACTCTGTATCAGGGAGCGCAGCCATAGGACGAGGGGTAACGGTTTTAAACTGAAAGAGGATAGATTTAGATTAGACGTCAGGAAGAAATTCTTTCCTGGGAGGGTGGTGAGACACTGGAACAGGTTGCCCAGGGAGGCTGTGGATGCCCCATCCCTGGAAGTGATCAAGACCTGGTGGGACGGGGCTTTGAGCAGCCTGGTCTAGTGGGAGGTGTCCCTGCCCAGGGCAGGGGGGCTGGAACTAGGTGACCTTAAAGTTCCCTTCCAACCCAAACCATTCTATGATTCTATGATTTTGGGTGGCCTGGCTGTTGCTGTTGGTTCAAAATAGGAATGCATGTAAAAATTATAATAAAAAGGCAGTACTCCTGCTAATGTTAATTTTTATACTAAATTCAAGCTTACTTATATTACATCCCTTTCTAATACAAACAGGGAAAAGAGCATTCACTCATAACTGGAAAGTCAAGGACATAGAGGCCGAATTTGATAATATTTTTCTTTTTTTTATTTGTCATTTTACTCAAGACTGGAGGAACAGAAGAACGCTTTCACTCACTAAATGAATTTTCCTAAAACCAGCTAAGCTTCTCGCTTAGCGCTGCTTGCGATTAGAGCAAGTCAAATCTATTGAGGCTGATTGTTTCCGGGGCTTCATTTACTCCGGCCAAACTGCAGAGCCACAGCCCAGCGCCGGCATCGCCACTGCACTGTCTCGCCCTTCGCAAAACCTCTCCAACCTGCCTCCGTTCCAAGCAGGGCTCTTGCAGCCAGCGGTGGGGCTATGTCAGTTCACATATTTTAAGGTTTTCCTCACCACCGGGAGGGATTAGAAAATGAGGCTTTGATGTGTTCAGGCCATGTGCTTGAGATTACTTGTGTACCTAGATGCTAGCACATGCGCCTGCAAGTTGTGGTCCGAGTTTGTTTGTCCCTGGCAGTTCATGTTTGCAGCTATGGGCGGAGTCTGTGTAAAGTTCTATCACTGTATGCCATTTTGTAGTCCATAATACTCTATAACCCACACTCAGTAACAATACTTGAGACTATATTGAGGAATATTATATTACATTGTATTATTGCAGAATAAGAGCTATGACATATAAGGCCCACATAATGAAAACAACACAACTGCAAGAGAAGAGGCTGAAAATTAATTTGAAAGCCATTTGGAAAATTATTGTGGGATTATTAAGGATTATTGATGAATAAATATGATCTATAATTCATTTTTTAAAAAAAACCCTGCACATTCCAAGCCATTTTATGAATTCTTGCATATATGGGGAGAGATTTATGTATTTTATGTAGCTTTTTTTGATTCTGAGATGACAGGCACATTGTTGTACCTATAAACACGACTGTTCCACGCTATATTGTGTTTCCACCAGACTGAATACTCTCCATAGCACAGAAGGTGTTACAAGATCTTAATAGTGAGTTCTGCAAAAAGTGGCAGGATTTTTTTCTTTTTTGCCTTTTTTTCAACAAGTGTTATCTTCCACGGATACAGGACAAGGCAAAAAGCCAAACCGACCCATACCGGTTACACTTCTTCAGCACTTCACAACTTTAGATGTGCTATTCCTCTTCAAGTCAACGAGAGTTTTACAGCTAAATCTAACCCTGCATGCTCTGCCAATTTTCTCCGGTGTTTTTCTCCTAGAAATGCAGGCACTTGGTACATATATAGCAGTGAGACTGTATTAAAAGCCACAGCAGGTGGAAAATAACACAGCCCAGGGAAGTTTTTGTTTTTGACTCTCCTCACAATCAAAGCTATGCACCAAGCACAATGAGGCACAGTAAATAAAGACATTTCACACAGACAAGCACGAAAATCTTCCAAAACAAAGAAAATTAAATTATCTTTCAACTAAAGAACACACTGCAGTGAAAGACTAAATGAGCGATTCTAATTAAAACCATGCTGCGAATCTCCTACTTTCCACCGCAAAAAAAAAAAAAAAAAAAAAAAATTCAGCTAGCGCTTGTGCGTGTACAGCCACCCTCCAAAACCAGTCAAGCAGCTTTCCAGCCAAACAATGCAAGACGCAGCATCTCAGAGCTACAAAACACACTGAAATTATTTCCATAGCAATCATAACAACGACGTGCCAGGCCAGGATCCGCAGGGAGCTGGGTCCCCCGCCGGCCCCGGTGCTGCCTGGCCTGCCAGGCACGCCACCGGCATCGGCACCCGCACAGCGCCCGGCCCCTCGCCCCACGGCCAGCACCCTGCCACCCCGCTGGCTTTGGCAATGGCCAGCCTCATCCGCTTGCATCCCTTCTCTGCCCCACGCTCATTGGCACAGCGTTACGTCCCCGTAACGTGCACTCGCAGGAGAGCCAGGGCACAGGTAGTCCTGGCCCCGTGCAAGCACAGGCAACGTGGTGCAAGCCCTGCTCGAGCTTCTCAATCCTGATGTGCCGCAACCACCGTGGGCTCACGCCTCTCTCCTTGCGGTGCTAAGGCGGCAGCAGCCTTGAGTAAAGATGTTCGGACGGGGATGAAAACTCAGGAGCAGCCCCTTGTGCCGGAGCTGCGCCCGGGCGTCACGCACAGCTGGGCTCAGCTCTCCAGAAATGAAATGTGATCTCTCTTCCGACCCACTCTCTTCCAGCCATTTATCTATTTGCACAGCCACTGTATGCTGCAGGCTTCCCGAACGCTAGCCACTGCCCTTCCACGGGCAGAAAGCCGAGGGGACGGGAACGTGCGGCTTATTAAGCGCAGCAAATATGGGCATCTGTGTCCTGCGCAGAACACACATGATACGCTGATACTGCTATTTCGACGCAGGCACAGGGACAGGAATCAGTTAAATATAGCAAACTTCAGTGACCGGTCTAAATTACAGACTTAAATGACACGAAGAAAGGTGCAGTTTGTCTCAAGACAGAGGAAAGTAATGGGAAGATTTTGGCCACTGAAGGAAGCTTGGTCTAGCATCATTACATCTGACTTGCTATCAAGACATCCACTAAAATCTTCAGAGACACAGGGACTTCATGCCCATTAGATGTGGGCAAGCATAATGGTGGCGGAACAAAAAGAAAGATGCAATCATTCTAAGGGATCCCAAAATCAAAGGGACCAGAGGCAGAGGCAGAGGAAAAGGAGCATCCAGTTAATAGCATTCACCTGAAAACCATCAGAAGGAAGCTGCAACACACGGGGAACCTGAAACTGATGCCCGAAGTGCATCAGACTTTTAAGAGGGAAAACTTAACAGATCTCCTGAAAAGCAGCAAAGAGGTCTGCGAGAACACAGCGCAGGTTCTGCAACTTGCTCCCCTTTTTCATGCTATTTTCAGGCAGTCGGCAGCCCCACACACTCACACGTGACACCCCATCTCTTCTAACGCCCATGCAAGGCAGTGAAAGTGTCTTAATCCAGATTTTGCAGCTGAGTAACCTGAGAGACAGTAAGTGACACAATTAATTGCCAGTGGATCAATGTACCCTTGCTTGGTAGAAAACCTAAGCACATGTTCAACATTTAATCCCACTTTATAAGAATTTAAGGATGTATTTAAGTCCTCTGTTGCACTGCAATAGAAAGATCACTTTGCTCAATCTCTTTTACATTTTTTCCCTTACATCACACAGAACTGGACCAGCAATAATTTCACACGAGCAGGTTGGCAAGTGGCAAGGGAGGAGCTCACTTTCTGGTAAGGCCGATGCGTTTTCACCAGGATTCACATTTGGCAGTAACACTGTGTTGTTATCCGCAACTCAAAGGGCAGAACTCATTGAGGGGGACTTCGGTGCCTGTAACTGAAGTGCCGAGGAACTCCAAAAAACGTACCCCCGCTGTGCCTGCAAGTGTTGTTTACTGCTTCGAACAGGGCTGCACTTGAAACCTAGGCAGTAGTCTTTGAAATCCCAACGTACATAACGTCCGCGTGCAAACCAAAAGCAGGAGTTCCTCCGCTTTATTGGGTACCGAAATGTTAAAAACAGGTGTTTAAAAATAGTATTACAAATCTGTCTACAACCTGTATTATTTTTACCACGTGCAAGTAAATTGATCACTAGCATGCTTCAACTGTTTCAGTGAAAATATGCAACGCCTGCTAAATTATTTCTTAAACGTGTGGAGGGAGGAAGTTTATTTCACTGCACTGACAGCATACGACGTATTTTACCTATGTGTGTGTATATAGCAGATGCTGTAATGGATCGTTTCCCTTTCATGGCACGTATCAAAGAAGATCTCGAGCTATTCTTCACAAGGAAAGAAATTATAAACCCCTGCTCATAACGAAAGCTGCAACGTACTTGGAGAGAGCAACTGAGTAATTTGACACCATATTTTCCACTGATTCAGCCAGTTAGTTGGAATAATGACTGATTAAAATAGAAAATCTACATTACAACCACATACACTGACATTCCAGACTACAAGGTATGCTACGGATGTGATTTTTTACTCTTCTTACATATAAAAACGAGAGAGTATAAAACCAGAAATTATTCCAGTGGAGTTACATTGGTGTGAAAGTGATCTGAAATACGAACTGGCTGCCAGTATATCTTCATAGAGAATGCACACAATATAATTTTCATGATATATATGTTTTATGTAATTTGAAGTACCAAGAAGGAAAAAAAAAATCATTTGCCCTGAGATATTACTTTTAGGAACAGAGGACAGATGTCTAGTTGCTGAAGCAGACTTGTAAAAAATTAATCACCTGCCTCATGCAGGTTAGCAGTATTTGGCAGGTAGGTTAGCACAGCTCATAATGAAGCATCTGGCTTTTGGTAAAGCTGCGTTTTAATTTTAACCGTGTTTCATTTCAGCTTTTGGGCGCACGTCAACGTGCAATATCTGACAAGTCTGGAGCAGATTTGCTGATCGGTAACTTTGCTGTAGATCTTCTCAACTGCAACCAAAACTAAGTAACAACCACGGTTCACACCCCGACCACAGCCTCACATTATCATCTGAACCTCACTGTAAAGCCATTTTAAACCCAGTCCTCAAGCTCTTATCCACTCACAGTCTTATTTTCTTAAAAACACCTAAACTGACTAAAAGTCAGCAAACTCCTAAGCATGTGCTTGAATTAAGCAGGCTAAGCTGACCGACTTCAGGAGTGCCCCAATACTGCTTTGAATGTAGTTTGGTTTGGGGTTGTTTTGTGTTTTGTCTTTTTTTTTGACTGGTAACTTGAGACAAGCAAAAGGTCTACCCATGTTGTATTTTTCCTTAGAGAAGTGAGTTCCCATTTGTAGCACTACTGGCAGCCTCTGTGGGTGTACCAGAAGCATCCGCAGCTCTTTCTCAGACGCTGTGAGGGCAGAAGAGCTGCTGAACCTCAAAGAGGTCTGCAGAACTGCTGCCTTCTGATTTTGTGACTCTTGTCACTTCTAGGTGTTCTCCCTGATACGTGCATTTTCAGTGGAAGGGTGTTTCCACCACAAATTTACTGGGGGGGAACACCACCACCAATTATCCTTATGAAAGAGCAATCACTATGCAGATGCAGGGGCCACTTTTTAACATGAATAGCTCAGGCACTTGAATAACATTCCCAATAGACAAAGATCTACTAGAGTACGAATTAAGCAATTGCCAATTTTTGTTTTTACATTATGACCATTTTTGAAGCTCTCAAATGTGCCAAAACCCTCAGGAATCTCATTGGCTGTTGTTTTTCTCTTCTTGTACCATTTAAGCTGAACCATTTCTTTCCAACAGTTTAAAAAGAAATATGAGAGAGAACAGATCACACTATGGACTCCTGAGCTCTTGACAGAGAGTACAAAGGAAGGAACTGGGAACATTTAGCTCCGTAAGCACATTTGCAGCAGCCTCACTAGCAGTACCACAAACGCCTTTGCCAAGCTGCTGTGGCTTGTGCAGGTATTTTCCTAGCACACCACTGCAGAGAAATTGCCTATTTCAACTGTTGATCATATTAATTTTTTTGTTTCTATCTTCATTGAACACCACCCACTGACAGATACACCCCAGGCGCATAGACAGACTTGCACTTTATTTAGTTATGTAGAAAAAAACAAGGCAAGGGTGATTTTTCTTATCTTGCTTGGGACCTGACTTGCTTGCAGGAAAGGGGGATGGCAACTTCTAGAAAGAAATGTCAGAGACAGAGCAAGAGACATGGCAACTGCAATTTTTAGCAGGAGTGATGCAATATTAAGCAGGGGGGGCAAAAAGGACGGAAAAGACAAGAACCGCATAGCACTCTAAAAGTCAAGGATGAGTCCCGATTCCCCCCTGGAGAGCAGTGATACATGTTTTTGAGGTATGCTTCCAAAATAATGATGAATAGCCCTTTCAGACAATGTGCAGAAAAAATTGCTGCAAACACTTCATCCAGTGAAAGAGAGCTGAGGACAAAGTAAATGAGGAATAAGAAAAGAAGGACTACTACATTTATGTTCTGTCTGTCTTGGTCTTACAGAGAATTATATCAAACTGTTTCTAGACACTCAGGGTGTGTGTGCTGCTCATCACCAAAACCAACCCAACAAGGGAAGCAGAAAGGATGGCTCTCCAAGCAGTGGTGGAGATAAAGATGACTCCTCTTCTTCCTTCCTAGGTCTAACCATGATGGAAAATACCCACTCAGCTGTGTACAAGAGGTACTGTGAAACAACGACTGCGTGGTCTTTGCCTTATCAACCACCACCAGAGGACAGCTAGAAGATACCCCACATAGTGAGAGCAATACCACCAACTCCCTTGTCACGAAGGATGAGGCAAAAAGGAAAATGGGAGAGGCCACGAAAGAGGAAAGCTGAGAGCCGATATCATCATCTCCTTTCCCAAGGGAATGGAGCCAGCAACGGTGGAGGGGTGGGAACGCTTTCCATCCCCTCCTCAAGGCCACCACAAACTCCTGCTTTGCTGGCAGCCATCGAGTCCAAACTGAAGGCAAACCTAGGATGTTGGGCTAAATCCTTTGGGCTGGAAAGCCAGATTGAGTATCTAGGCGTCCTAACAACTGGGATGCATGCTGTGGCATCCATCAGGCTAAGTGTGGGCGAGGTATCATTTTTAAAGGAGAGAAGCGCTGGCTGGTGGAAGTGTCTTTTTTTATTTGGAAAGGGTTGTTACACCAAACAGCAGAGGTATGTCCCCAAGACTGCTCATAAATCAGAGCTGAAGCTGCATTTTCAGGGTCATGAAATCTTCACCAGCTCAGAGGAGCACACTTTCCAGAACTTCTCCCTTCTGGACTTGGCCCTTCTCAGGAAGACCGTAAGCTACCTATGCAGCTGTGCTTGTGGAGGTACCCCATGGGACCAGCTTCACGTAAAATACCAAAAAAGAGAAACTCCCCCCTTCCCAAAATACAACCTTCTAACGATGAAAAAACATGATAAAAAGCTTTCAATGGGCTTTCTTCCATTTGTTGGATTTATAGAAGCAATAGCAACCTTAAAACATCTGCCAAATCATTCTATTTTTCAGTTTTGATTATCTGTCTGCTAGTTTGAGGTTGGCTTTAACTATACAGATGCAAGAAGTGAGAAAGCCATTCAGCTTAGATTTATTCTTAAGAAATACCGGCTGTCTAAAACAAGGCTATAAAATGTAGGCTCCCTGTCTGGTTTGTTGTATGATTGCATGGCTTTGTGCTATTAATCGCAACCTGGCTAACAGGTGCTTGCCAATGTCTTTATATCCCCACCATAAGAAAGGATTGTATTTCCGTATGGATAAAAGGGCGATGCTGTCTTCTAAAAAGAAGAGCAGCAGAGAGAGGAAGTCCACTGCAGCATGACAAATTGAATCACTGCTTACTAACGAAGAATGTGCCCTCTTCTCTGCTCTGATAGGAAAGGGGAAAGAGGCTAACCCCATTTTTTCCACATCCACTCTTCTTGGTCAGGTGTCAGATGGCCATGAGCTGGACCCACCAGGAACTGTTTTCCTTCCAGTTCCCTTGACTCACCTAGCCATGGTGGCGGCCCTGTTGTTTAAAACAAACTGGCAGCACCAGGGAACCCCTACCAAGAAAAGCACTCGTGCCGCATGCACTGCAGTTGTAGAAGTCCCATACTACGTATTAAAAAATTAACCACGGTCTCACTCTTGCTGTGCAGCATCAGAGCACTGCTGCGAAGGACCTGCCCTGCTCTGCCTGGAAGAGCTTCCCTCTCGGCTTCCTTATCGCTTCATCCCCTTCCTGTCATCAGTGGTGAACACCTCTTTCCAGCCTTTCCCTTTAGCTCTTCATTTCTCTCTTCGTCCCATCTTGTCTTCTGTGTAACTGCACAACCCTGTTTACCTCACGCCATCAACTATTTGTGAAGCCGGGTGCACGAGAAGTGCTACATGAGACTGTGATGTTAGAACATCAGGCCCCAATCTGAATGCATTCGCAGCTCGCTGGACTGACTGCTGCCCCCTGAAATTACAACGGTTTGATTGACAAGGCCTTCTGTTCCCTGAGGGTTTTGCAAAAGGTATTCATAGCTCGTGGGTCCAGAAGATGAAGTGACTATGATATATACCTGCAGTGGCCAGCACCTGGACCTGGACTGCTTGAGCTCGTTATCCAAAAGCAACAAAGCCAACTGATCCATTGGAAGCAAACGGTAACACGCTCCATGTGTTACCAAGGTGCACAAATAGCTCAGAGGCATGTTGGTGCCTAATCATGGTGATGTGAAGATGTACAAAAATACTAAGACATTGATTGCTTTAGAGAAGGGTTTGACGCTTGTTAGTCATAAGGGAATTTAAAAATCCCAGCATACGCCTCAAGGCCTTTGAAAATCAGACCAAAAGTGCCTACTTCGGATCTTGTTGAGAAACGACACAAGCCAACCCTTGCGAGGAAGTCTCCTGGCACAGACAACATTTTGACTATGTAAATCAGCAGACAAATCATTGTGTTTTGCCTGTAAAATTAAGGTGTTCCGAATATTCATCTGTTCACAGGCTCAGATCAAATTCTGCATTGGAGCGCACAAGCCGTGCGCGACCTTTACCATCTCACTGCAAAGCGATACAGTGAAAGGCAAGGCAGCATTCACTCTATCTTCAATATTAACTTATTTCTCCAAGAGGAAAACAAGTTCTGCCTAGTACTGGTTATCTAGATGAAAAAGAAAAACCCCTACAACTCCTCCTCTTCCCTTTTTCTAACTGATTTATCTGCCTTACGTCAAGAATGATCTTGAGGAAAATTCCTGGCATATTTTGCGTCAAAAAACTGAATTAATAATCACAACTTTTGAAAGAGCTTACTAGACTATTCTCTGCATTTGAATATTTTCTTTCACCCCTTAGTTCAGTCTTCTATGGGAGTAAATCATACCCTTTAATTAAACATTCTTAAGTATTTGGATTTTATCTCACAGATACACCGCACCCTGCTTGTAAAAATTCCATCTCAGGCAGACAAAGTGCTTGACTTACTCCAAAGCTGAGTTATTAATTAGAATATCCATAGACCATATATTTATAACCTGGTGCCATCCCTCCCCAGGGATCCCAAACTTTTATCTGCCAGATTACTTACCTGCAGCTGAAACAGAGCCATTGCTGGCTGGAATGTAACCCCCATCTTGTGCACCTCCTCACCACCACTTTTAAAACAAAGAATGGGAGATAGGTCCAAATGGAGGATGTTTTTAAGATGTTCTGAATGTAAACCCCTTGAATTAAGTACAACTCACTTAAAATATGGGGACTTTCCTGAAGTGCCCATTCACTTCATCTTGCTCCATTCAGGGAAATCCTCACCCTAGTCACGAACTCCTGCAATTGCGGAGGTGCCAGCAGGATGCTAACAGGCGTGATTTCCCTCCCCAGAGTGGTCCCAGGTTTCACCCTCCCCTGGCACAGCACACAGCTTTGTAATGCGCGACACCAGCTGGGGCACGGGCCCCATTCTGACTCAGAGCTGGGAGTACCCTGGTCTGCAATCACCAAAGGCAACAACAACTCGCAAAATACTTCCCCAAGCTAGCCGGTGCCAGCCGTGAGCTCAGCAGCACCGCTCCCCAGCACTGCTCGCTTGCCAATCTTCTGCAGCATTTTTAGCTCGCTAGGCGCGCCGGCTCATCCCACTCTCAAAACGTTTAGCAATCGAGAACAGTGATAGCTTGGGGCTGCCACGGCAGCCAAACACCCAAACAGGCAAAGGCGATACGCGGGAGAGAGGAATACTGCCTTGCCGGGCTCATTAGCTCTCACAGGCAACTCGAAGCGCTCAAAACCGTATCATTCCTAAGCGCAGAAGGGAGGGTGCAGACATCCCACAGTAGGAAATCCATAGGAAATCCTACTGGCATGAAGCATGGCTGGGAGACAGCCGGCAAGGTGATGGAGACAGCCGCACGCAGATGATGGAGAGATGATAAGGAGCGAGTGGCGCCTCACAGCACCAGGTTGGGGCAAGACTCTGCTGCTGCAGGCAGCTGCCAGCAGCCTCCAGGCATGTCCCTCCAGTGGGTCAGCACAAATCCTCATGGCAGCCTGCCACGCTCAGCACCGCCCGCCCTTTCCCAGGCTCAGGTTTGGGAGAGCACAGTAACCTCACACACCGGCAGGCACGGAGCATCCTGCTGGGTCCCGGTGCAAAGCTCTCCCACTGCAGAGAAAAGTCACCAGCCTGGAGGAGGTGCTAAAGCTAAGGAAAAAATCGGTCTCCAACCCCGGACTTCACGTCACACTCATGAGAGACTCCTGCCCTCCTACACAACCAGTCTCCTCATCCAGCACACTTGCTTGGAAACCTTTGATTCCCAGGCACTTCCACCTTCTATAAGAAGAGATGGAGCAGCAGCAAGGCAGCTAATGTTGCCTGGAAAAAAAAGATAAATGCACTCCAGCTGCAAAGAAAGCAACCTCCCGGCAATTTTGCTGGGGAATTGTGCCATGAGCAAGCAGCAGATGCTTTTTGGATTTACTTCTCCTCTGCCTTAGCACGCCCTACAGATACGTGGAGGTATAAGTGTGAGGAAATCTCCAGTTTTGGGAAGCAGGATGCTAGTGAAAGGGCAATTGAAATGGAAAAGGGAGGAAGAGACCTCTTCCACATTCTCCTCTTGTTGAAGATGAAGGGGAAGAGCTTTAACTAAAGCAGAATTTAAGCAAGCTCCCCCAAAGCAGCAACACAAGAAAGACCTGACTGCCCACACAGGGCAAAAAAATAACCCAAAAGGGTAGCGCAAGAAGTCAGAGACATTTTATGGTGGGTTTCACTGAGTCAACACAATTGAAAACACGGGGAAAAATTAGAGGGAAAAGCCTGATCCAAAATCTCAACACCTGAAGACATTCAGATACTGTTTTAGCTTACATCTGGGTGTGAACTTTGAAGCCCGTGCTCCTTTCCGTATAACACAGTGGACTGAATCAAACCTGACCCAAATACCTGCAACATCTGAAAGTATGTTGATTCAGAGATGCATTTTACAGCTTTTGTCAGTCGCCAGTTTATCAGAAGTTACTCCCTAGGTTTCTTCCTCCTCCTCCTTTCACTTGTAAGTAAGTACTTTTTTAAAAAGTTCTTATTTATTTGTACGTACTTACTATTTCTCTTATAAAATGTATTTATAAGTACTTCCTTTTTTAGAAGTACGTATCATCCATCCATCCAACTCTGGTCTCACTCAGAAGTTTTTAAGCATTTCGTCAAACAGATAACTCTGGCTGGGATGGCAGCATCAGCATGGAGAAGCTTTTTCTGTCCCTCTTTACATTTCTGTTCTTTTTAGAGAAAAGGATGTTCAGGTTGTAACAAAAGGACTGAAAAATACATTAATCTTTATTAAACCGGTAGAGCCAATTGACAGGGCTAGGACTGGCTGCTTCCTCCCCTCTCCCGTCCTGCCCTTCCGCAGTTTTCTCTCCTCTCCTTTTTTCTGACACTTGTTTGTGTTTGGAAGCAGCACGCTCGCTCCCAACAGACCGGGACAGGGGATGAGAGGGGAAATGTCTGGACGCATTTAGTCCAATTAAATGTTGGCATCACATTCAGTCTTTCCAAAAAGCACGTAGGAAACCTTAAACGCCAGGCTGGCCGCTGCGAATTGATGCCTCCCCATTTACATTTCCTTGCATCAAGCCACAAACAGAGTAGGTATTAATTGTCATCAAGCGTGTTTGCCACAAACCCCTCTTTAATATCCTTCACAAATGTTCTGCTAAAACCTTTCGTCTTTCAGCAGATCACTTCCATAATCCCATGTCACTGATGAGTTTTGGCAGAGCTAAAGGGTGAAGCGTGTTTGCTGCTGACAGCTCCCCTCGCTTTTCTTTCTCAGCTGCCGCAGCAGCACACAAGTCCCGTAGTGGCATTCCCTGCCCAGCGTCATCTAAAACTCGCATTGTCCCTTCGAACAACGTGTTTGCTTGCAAGAGTTTTACAGCAAACAAACAAACATGCATGAGCCCCATGCGTGCGGTCTGTACATCATCCTGAGCCATCCGGTCTTTCGACAAGCCGCTGCTCCTACAGGAAGAGTTGTGGCATAAACCCAAGCAGCGTCAGCACGGCGGCGGCAGCGCCTGCTTCCCTCCTTCCCTCCCTCCCTCCCTCTCTCCCATGGACCCTGCCCCGACACCCAAGGGTCCCGCCGCATCAGGGCGGTGATAAAGCCTGGGCTCCGCTGGCACAGGGGCACACAACCCCAAGAGAAGGCACTTGAAAGTTTAACTTCTGGGTGAGAAAGAAGCAGCTGAGGAGGAACAGGCAAGAGCTGGCTCTCTCCTGCTACTTTTTCTTTTTTTTGTTTCAAACAACTAAATCTTGTTCTTCCCACTCCTGAGAAAGGCCCTTTAAACATGAATGAGACTAGTCATATAAATGCATTAAGGGTCAGTTTACAGTGTTATTAAATTAAATGCTTTATATACAAGTAACTGAAGAGTTTGGTAGAATTCATGAAACAAGATTCAGACCTCAGATGCTTTCCAGAGCGGCTGGAAAGGTTTAAGGAACTAAACAGAAGAAACTCAAAAAGCCTTGCTTTGCTCAGCCTTCACTGCAGCATCCAAACCAGCGACATACTTCCACATTACTGCCACAGCTCTGCCCTCCAACATGTGTTTACAGCTCTGATTAATCCAACCACAACTTAAGGACTAAGTGTACTGAGGCACGTCCCCAGATGATTCCAGTATAAACTGCATGTCTGGAATCTGACTGCACAGATAGGTCCACGGTCACCGCTTGCCAGATGAACACTTGCTAATGTCCTACACAGACAGAGCAGCCATCCGCTTGCACCGTGTTCACATTGCTAAGAGCAAGCGGATGCTCTTGCCTTATTTTTAATAAAGGCTTGGTCCCTCCAGTTTAAAATATGCTCTAAGGCACGCTCACGCGCAGTGATCTTTGAGGACTGGAAAAATCTCTTGTTGCTTTTCGGTTTTAGAGAAGAAAGGGTGCTCACCACAGAGATAAACAACCTGTGCTGCTTGTTACACGTTTTGGTACCTGCACAATAGGGTGGCCCCCCGCAGATGCCTTCACAGCCCCTCGGCTGCCTTCCGTCTCGTAATGAGCTCGGTGGTGGGATTTCGGCTGCACTTCAATACGCAGTTCGTAAGGTCCTGAGTGAGATGGCAGCTGCCAATCAAGGGCAGGCAGGGATGGGCTATAATGGAAAGGAAAATGTATTAAAAATTAACATCAAGTACACTGTCACAAACCGCAAACATCCAGCACTATTACTTTAGAGACAGTGTTTCGCAGTTCATCCTTCACCATCTTACATTTAAAATTTCATCAATATGGATAATGCCACGACGTAAGTAATTTAGAAGGTAATGGTTATTTTATGAAGATTTATGGGTCGAGCACGTCTGATGGCCCAGATGCTATCCGATTTGTAAACAAAATGGAAAAATGGTTAAGACACAGCTTACAAATATCTTCATATATTGATTCTTGAACAAAAAGGAGAAAGGTAGTCAGAAAGACACAGAGGAATTTAAGGAAGAGGATTTCTGCTGTGAAAGTGAATGCCAAACCAGCTCTGGAGAAGTTCTACGTTTAATGAATCTAATCAATTTCAACAAATCTGCTCAGTTTACAGGGGGCGGAAAGAAGAAAAAAAGCCATTTCCCAGCTTCCTTCCCAACACAAAACACGTCAGAGAGTCTCAAAGCGAAGCCGCTCTCTTTCTGGTTCATGCACTGCAAGGGAGCCAGCTCTGAAGTCAGAACTTGCTTACAAACCTTACTAACGATGACGCATAAGCCAGAAAAAATCCAGCTCGCTCATCCGGCCCTGTATTGACTCTGCAATTAACTAAAATATTAAGGACTCATTACCATCACACAAGCAAGCAGGCCTGACAACATGGGATGGTGGAGAAGTGTCATTCTTAGAAACCCACTTCCAGTGTAAAAACACACTTAAAAATAGTCTGGAGAGGTCGGCTGTAAGAAATGCCAAGTGTACACTTCGGGTTAAAAAAGAAAAAGAAACAAAGAAGCACTGCAGAAACAGTGTTAGGCCTGAGATGGATTTATTCATCTTAAAACCGAAGGAAAAAGCTTCATGATGAAAACACTGATTTTATATTTAGCATATATTCTTTCCTTTGGTGAATTCTCCTCACCAAGTGTCCTTCAAAAGCCTTGAAAAGCAGTTAAACAGCACAACCGCAACATACTATCCTGTCCTCTTACATCAAACTTTATTATCTCCCCCATCAGCCTGGAGAAGACCACCAGAGAGTGGAAAATCGCAAGTCCTCGACCCTTTGCTGTCCCCACAGACGGGGGCTACCTGCCACAGTGAGAGGGCGCGTCCCGCCGCAGGGTGCAGAGGAGGAAGCTGAAGGGCTAATTAGCTCTCGCCCAGTCTGCCCGGAGGCTGGCCACTGGGCATCCACCGCTTCCCCGCCTCGCTGCTACAGCCCTGGTGCAAGGACAGTCTGAGCAGTGTGAATCACGGCTGAAATGGGCTGACTGGGAGGGAAAGGATGCAAAAGAGCTCCTGCACTGGATGCGTACATTTCGAGCACATATTCAGCGGAAGACCGAATACTCCTTTCCACTGTCCCTGTGAAACACACACTACCCCAGCACGCTTTCGGCTCCGCAGGCATTACAGCTCTCACACCCCCAAAGCATCCCTGCTGGCTCCCACTGCGGGAGAGAGGCTATAACCACAGGGTAAAACCACGGGGGTTTTTTGTTTTGCCTTTTTTTTCTTCTCCGAGTGCTTATCCAGCCCTTTATCACTGGCATATTTAGCTCCTATCTGCTGGTGTACATGTGCATATACACCGATGGGACTTCAGGTGCTGCTAAGTTTCTCTACATTACCTTTCTTCACTGCTTATAAATTTGCCAGTTTGAGCCACGTGATTTGAATGCCTATAGACACACACCACATGCCTTACAGGGGTCAGCTGGGGCCACTAAGTCCCAGCCCTGGGTGAAGACCAGGACCACCTTCGCTCCCTCAGGCACCCCCTGCTCCCCCAGCACGGCTCGCTGGCGAGTCACAGGTGCCGAACTTCCAGCTCCCCTGCTCTCCAGACCTCAGGGCATGGAGCATCCTCAAAAATAACAGAGGGGTAGAGAAGGAGGTAGCCGTACAGCTCCCAGCTCAGCCCAGATGGGAGCTCATCCAAAAGAAAGACATCGCCTCTGTGAGGGCTCCCAGCTCCCACGGACATCTGTATCCAGCAGGAGCCAGCGGGGCACTCTCTGCAGAGGCAAGACCCTGCCAGAGACAGATCCTGGATTTGGCTACCGCCCCCCCCAAGCACGGGAGCCTCAGCCTTGGCTACAAGCACGACACCACGTCTTCTGAGCTCCTGTGCAAGCCTTTCCCCCAAAATGGCCAGGGCCCACCTTGGGGGCAAAGAAGAGTTCTTCTGCTACTAGACGCTCACCATACAAAGAGCAAAGAGTCGGCAAAAAAATTACAGGCAACTGGACATTGTAAATAGCCACTATACTTTGCCCAGCACGTTAGGTACACATACTTTAGTCTGAAAAAGTCTCAAAAAAAAAAAATTCTGGATAAACTATATTTGACTAATGATAAATGACAGAGAGCAGAGCAAAACAGCTGTGTCTCTCCTGGTGATGATCAGCACACATTTTTAAACAGATGTTTCTGGTTTTAAGTAAATTCTTACTTGATGGATCTTTTTTTTTTTTCTGAGGACACAACGTCTATCAGATTAAAAACTTTAAACACTTAATTAAAAAGGACAATTCTGTAGCCCTCAAGTGAAGAGGGATTTTTTTTTAAAGATATGTGGAAATAAGTAATAGTTCCATAACTAATTACATCTATTTAAAAAACAAACAAAAAACCCACAAAACACCCTTTCAAATCAGCATCTGAAAATGTCAGTATAATTAAGTTGTAAAATTAATGTTCTCAAATAAAGCTTGAAAATAAATACACAGTTTGCTGTTAGCCTGCAATCTACCATCGAAATTCCAAAATACCACCTGCCCAATTATACATTGACAATTAATGGCAGTTTTCCTGATAAAGGAAGCAGAGTGATGCATTTAACAGTGTCATGGGCTGGGGCTGTCAGAGCTATTTCCTATGTTAGGTTATCTTCATCATGCACTTAATTTCCTGCAGCTAAACATGGTTAAAGGAAAAAGTCACCAAGCAAATGGTGTAGTGGTAAAATCAAATCTGGTTGCTGCAAATAAACCTTATCAATTTTAAAAGGCCCGAACTACCTCATCTAGCCAGCATCACGTGGAGGGGAGAAGAGCCTCTCCACAGGGGTCAAGAAGAGAAATAAAAGGTCTTCATGCAGTCTTCCTATCAAATATACATCACTGTATTTCCCTCAGATTGAATTTTCCACCAATTGAAAGCCTGTCCCGTTCCTTTCTACGCCACAATAAATCTAACTGCAGTCCTCCTAAATGCTGTAAAGAAGGATGGTTGTTTCAAGGCGGGTTCACAAAACCTGGTGTTAGGCTGTAGAAAACTCGCTCAATGTAACTCCGTCCTACATAAATCAGATTACAAAACAGATGAATAGTGATTTATTTTGCATACACCAGATACACAATATGATTAAATCAAAAACAGATTATCCAGTCTGGCTGACTTCTGCCTTTAGCAGAAAGATTTATCAAGCTACAAAAAAAAAAAAAAGAAAGATACTAAGCAGCACACTGGAATATAGACAGGGAGGAAACAAAGCCAAAAACTTCTACTGAACTTTGCAAAGGTGTTGCAGCCCCATTTTCACACGACTGCTATGCATTTGGGAACTAAATTACCGTCACACTTTCTAAGCTACTACTAGATGCCCAAAGCCACTTGAAAAAGTGATTTGCAGTCAGTTTTGTCCTTAACTAGGTTGCTGTGCAGAAGGTGTCAGAACAACTGCCGGGCTCACACTGGGACTAACAACTCTGCTTGTTGGCCAAGTAGCCCAGTATGGAGTCACTTGCCCCAGACAGCTGCCTGACAGCGGCAGAAGCCACCGCCGGGATGAGCGGGATGGTAAGTGCGTTCCAGAGCCCAAAGCAAGTCAGAATTAGGAGGAGCGTGGCTGAGACTGGGTGCCCTGCGCTACACTTCTTTTTTCTAACGGGGGTGTTCCTTTAGAACCAAAAACATAAACTAGAGAAACCACAGGGCTGCTGAAACTTTTACCAGGCTGCTAGTTTGCCCCTGCTCCAACTGTGCACCAAATGCAAGTATGGTTGCAATTTATTATTTATCGCCCGCGTCTCACATGGAAGCAGATGCCTGTTAAAGATCCTCGAGCGTTTCTTGGAAGTGTAAGAAAACAACAATGATGCCTACACGTCCACCAACTTGACTGTGATCAGAAAAATATACCTGCTTTATATTTCACCCATGAGTTAACACGGATAGATTTTTCTCTCCTTTTTTTTTTTTTTAAATTTCCTGTCTGACAATTGAGCAATCCGGCTGCAAGCTGTTAAAATAGATGCTGCGTCCCACCCCAGACTTGGCTGTATTTTGCTGGCAAGCCGAGTAAGTAGCTCCTCCGTGGAGTGCATGCAGCGCGCTGGAATTCCTCACGCTGAAGACTGAAAATGCGAGTCGTCGTCATGCTCCCAGATAACACTTAACACTACCGTCCTGAAATTTCACATTCAGAGATCGATTTGCATGGGAAATTTTGCATTTGTTGGCTTAAGAGAAAGAACAAGAAACTAGTGCCGCGGGAATGGAGATAACAAGTGGCTGGCATCGCATCTCTGCTCATTCTGAATTTAGAATCATGTGGTGCTACAATGAGCTGGTGAAGGAAGGCCATTAATAAGCTGCTCACAGGGGCGTTTGAATGACCTGCAAAACCGTCAGGAGAAAGCGTGGGGAGGATCAAGTCAAACAAACAAACAAACAAAAAAAACAGTCTACTGAGACAGGCTTGCAAGCAGTCTTCAGCCTTATGGTACAGCACCCTAACGTAATCAAAAGCCGCTGGCACGGGGTGGCAAACCAAACTTGTCAAAGCATCTGAATACCCCACCCAGCATGAATATAGCAGGAAAAAGGTCAGAGGCACTTCAGGCTCTTCCCTGTCCACTCCCCCCCCCCGCCCCTCAATTAACACTAACGAGTCCCAGGAGATGGTCACCGACTCACAGCCCCAAGTCCTCATTTTACTGGGTCTTGCCCAGACAGCCCTGCCTTTGCTTTGTTTGGGGAACTTCCTCTCCCTTGCCATAAACACACAAGTTCACCATCAACGCGCAGGTCAGCAAATGCGGTGCTGCTGCACCGGTGACTGTCTCATCTTAAGGTAGCTGGTGCCCTTTTCCACCTTCAAAAAACCCCAATTCCTTGAGAAATTCAACTTCTCCCAAGCAAGGTTGTCCTCTATCTCATAATCTGGACCAAAACATCTATTAAAACAAAAAAAACAAACAAACAAACAAAAAGAACCCCAAACCCATCAAGAGCATCTGAAACATCTACAAATCAAAAGAAAGAAGGAAAAAATATGCAACATTTTAAAATCATGATTATTAAGGAAATCCTATGGTTTGGGGCCTCAAATGATTTTTGCATGCTTGAGTTTAATACTGTCACAGTCACAAAAGTGGAATCCAAAAAAACCACAAAAAATAAACAAGCCCATTGATGCAGATAAAAGCCAAAGGTGCGTTTGCAACTGGCAGACAGGTATCCAGCCATACATTCTCTGGGTGCGAACTACATCCTCCATACGTAAAACTACATGACCCTGTTGCCTGTAGGGTCAGGAACATACAGGTATATTTCTGAGGCTGAAAAAGAGACTGCAGCTAAAGAAAATGTGGCTTTCAACGGTTAAAAAAAATAAACTGTACGAGAAAATACAGCAGGGAGCTTTTATAAACCACCTGGAACTGGGCGTCTATTCCTGGAAGCTCCTTTTGGTGTGGTAGACCTCATATACGCCATACGCCCAACCAACAAACCCAGTCATTTCTCTTCCCCCTTCCCCCATAAAACACTACATTTAATGAAAACTCAAGTGTCACAGGCCAGCACGCTTCTTGGATTAAACTGATGACACTTGAAATAACTACAGTGCATGACTTTTCAACGAGTAAGGAACTGTCTCTAGGAAATTTCAGGCTGTGTTTAGTCAAATACAGAGGCTAAAGAGGAAGTCATAAAAAATGTCAGATACTCAGAAATACAGCGCTTTTTTGTGAGCGCCTATACCTTTTGTTGTAATATAGGATGAATTTGGACATGCTAACGAGCAGGTAAAAAATAAAAATGGGATTTTAGTTTTGGAAATAGTCACTAACACTGCCTCCATACCCAAGGGCAGAAGTCCAGTGCTGTACTTTCCTTCTGGCTTTGACATTTTTGCCTATGAGAGATTCTTCACTACACAGCACTGAGGAGTGGTGGAGAAATGTCACAGACAGGAACACCTGAGACAGCAAGGGCTTGAGAAACACAGAGCATCACCTGCCCACGCAGTAAGGGCCTGGTAGAGTGCTTCCTTCTAAACTGTTTGCTACATTAACTATAAAAGAGGGTCCACAAACAGAAACTTCTCGCATTTGAGTGAGACAGCACAATGCATAAATACTGAAGTTAAAAAAAAAAAACCAACAAACAAAGAAAACTTGGAGCTAAAAGCTAAAGCAGAATTTTGCAAAGACCATCTCCTGACTCTCCACATAATGATTTACCTCCAGCAGTTTTTGAAGCAGACTGGTATATTTAGGTAACCCATTTTGGTACGGAAAAGGTATGATTCCCATCGCCATCCCAGGGTTTGTTCCAAAGCTTCTCCTGCAAATCTCAGCCTGGTCTCTAAAATATTTTCTACCTCCAAAGATTTGGCGTGAGGCCCCGGGCTGCATCTGAAGCACGGCAGAGACAAATCCCCAGCAGACCTGGGTTACCCTGTGCAGCACCAGCCTCGGCTGCGGGGTGAGGCTCTGCCCTCCCACCCGGTCCTGTGACCCCCAGCACCCGCGTACCCAGCCTCACGCAGGAACTGAGTCACCTGTTCGTAGCCCTTGAGGGGGATGTGTGAGCCCAAACCTGCTCCCACAGCCTGGGGACCCGGCTGAGCCTCCGAGCTCACAGTCCTCGTAAGCAACCAGGAGAAGCATAAAGCAGAAAGACCGCGTCTCTGTTAAGGTAGGCATTATTATACTCTTATTATATACTCTCATTATTCCCTTGCTCCGGGACTTGAAAAGCCTAAAGCAGCTTGAGCTCTAATTACGACAAATGAAAAACATCATCAATTTTAGAAACAATACAAAAAAGCAGCTTTCCTTTTAGACTGATGCCAGCTCTAAAGCCCTGGGAAAGGAGGGAGCACCCAGACGCCGGTCTGCCTGATCCCGCTCCCTCCTGCCCCCAAGGAGATGGGAATGCGAGAGAGGCAGGGAAAGGCATCAGTGATTTTCCAAGGCACGCTGGCTTTTGATGAAAATCGTACCGCGTATTCAGGAAGAGACAGAGGAGGTAATCAAATCTGGTTATCTCGAAATCATTATGACCGGGTAGATTTTGGAGCCCGAGTTGTTTGTTGGAACCCACCCCTGCAGCCCTCGCGTTTGAAATAGAACAGATGTGTAAAATAACAGGAAAAAAATCCAGCTCTGTTGTGACAAATTCTTAACCAATTTTTTTGGAAAGATTTAAAATAACATAGTTTCTGTTGCGTAGGCTGTGATCCTGTTGACGTCCGTGCTCAGTTGCCCAGCACTTTCATATACATAAAACGAGAGGTATTTTTGGTGGAAGGAAGCACGGTCAGTGTATCTGATCGGTAAAATAACTTAAAATCACATTTCGACGGTAACTTCCAACTGCCCTAGAGCACGAGTTAATGAGATCACATGGAAACATATTGCGAACCAGGAAACATATTTTATACGAGACCAAAACAGTGGAAAAAAATGTTAAATACACAACGTAGCGGGGCTCCGTTTTGTACACTTCACCTTTCTTGTTTGTGTTAGCGCACAGGCATGCCGGCTGCCTCCTGACAGACGGCAGCAAAGCGCCTACGGGCCGCTTGCTGCAACAGAAAGATAAAAAAGCCTGTTTGGTCAAACTGTCCTATTATTGCCCTTGAAGTTTTCGGCAAAAAGCAGCCCCCCAACACAAAAGACCACGGCTGGCCTCTCTGATGAACACGGGCTACTTGGCACATCCGTGGGAGAACGTGAAGGGCTTTTTTTAAGTACACAGGAAGGCTCTGAAGAGTTTGCCTGGTGTTAAAAGTCTCTATCCCAGCTCTGAAAGGCAGCAAGTGCCTACCTCTGGATGCCTTGGCCAGACCCAAAGGGGTTGCTGTGCTTCCCAGCGCTGAACTGAGCCAGGGTCCTGCATGGAGCCTGGGCAACACAGAGAGGAGGAGGAGAACGATGAGGAAGGGGACCGCAGCACCGCACGCTGTAACACAAAGGGCCATGGATCGCTCAATCTCAGTTTTGGGAGACAGCATGTGGCAGAGAGGTGCTGGCTAGAGAAAAGTGAGATTGGCAAGCCAGGGAATGTATCACTAATTAAAACACTTCAGCTGCATGCCCACTGCTTTCACTTTGAGAAAGACGCCTTTGCTGTCAAAAGCAAGAAGCCAGAAGTGCTGGGGGAGGAAGAGGAAGGGGGTGGCCATCACAACCAGGGACTGGGATCAGCCTGCAAACTTTTGGAAAACCAAACGCTTTTCCTGCACTGTGTGCCCCTGCATATACAGCCTTTAGTAGACTTCCAAATAAAGACCATAACTGAGACTGAAAAAGAAAGCAATGGATGTAACTCAAAATTCTGGCTATTTTGTGGTGCTTCCTACCTGGAGTCTTCTTGTGATAAATAAATGTGACTAGTGTATTAACATCTGACAAATAAGGTTTTCTTCTTTAAGCATAAAAATGGTGGGAAAGGGGGAAAAAAGAAAATCCAACACAAACGGGAAAAAAAGATTGGTAAGAAGCTTTCAGATGAAGTGAAATAAAAGCTGAAATAATGCACAAAAGAACTGTATTCCTATTCTCTTTCTATTCACTATCTGTAAAGTGTAAATGTAAAAGGCCTTGTAAGAGCCACAATAACGGGAACATCTCTTAGTCCTGCAACAAAAACATATTAAGACATGAACAATTTAAGTAAAGCCACAGGTCTGATGGTACAAAATTGTCCTGCTGCCTGACGAGCTTCTGAATATCCCATTTCCACACTTCCCAGGCTGTAGTCTGTCCCCTGGGAAGCAGATAACCAGTTACAACCCATGTGTGGACGACTCCCAGGATAGGCGTTTTAACCCTTCAAGGTTATACTCGTGGTCACGCCACACCAACAACAGAGGCAGTGTCACAAGAAACAGCTAAGCGGAATGAGTGGACGGACAGATTTGGTGGGAAGCAGAGACAGGAAGGGGAAAAAGGAAAAAAAAAAGCATGTGATAAAGATATTAACAGGATTTCCCTCTAAGTCGGGGTCTCTTACCTCATGTAGGATGTCGGAGACAGAGACTTTGGTTTGGCCCACTGATAGGGATGCTGTGGCACAGACAGATACTGCTCACAGAAGTTTCCTTTCCGGATGTGCTGAAAGCTGGAGAAGTCTTCTGGTGACAAATCGGCAGTTGGTGATATGGTCCCGTGATCCTCACCAGCTGGTTCAGTTTTGAGAGTCATGGACGGGGTGTGGTCAATAGCGGTCTTCCGCGACTTGATGGGAATCCCGTCGTTCATATCTATGGTGCTGTCGGTGGTGAGGGCGTTGATGGCAGCGACGATGGCGGAGCTGGTGTACTGGTTGGTGTTCCCCAGCCACGTCTCATCCGTGACGCTCACCCGTGGCGAGTTTTGTGGAGAAGGTGTGGGGGAGTGGTGTGGGGAGTAGGAGGTCTGCCGGCCATTGAGGCTGTACTTTCTCTTGTTGCAAGGAGACGGAGGCCTAGAGTTGCGAGCCCCCAACCAGTTCTCCTCCGTGATGCTCGTCCTGGGAGACGTCGATGGAGAGTGCCTCGGAGAGTTGAGCAAAGTGCAGGCCACCATGCTGCGCTGGTAGCCTTCCTCTGTGTCAGTGGTCTTCGGAGAGACGCATGGGGACTGCCACGGAGAGGTCTGGGGTGAAGTGTACGGATACGAGTAGTTGGACTCATAGGAAGACGCTTCGGAGTTGCAGCTTCTGGAAGACAAGCTACTCGCTGGACTCAGGCAGGACGGGTCCCTGTACGCCTCAATGTTTGGTAAGTTCAAAGTGGCAGTGGAAGGCGACCGCTTGGTGTTTGGGATGGCCTCCTCAACCTCATCATGGAAAAACTGGTTGTTGTTATGATGAAGTCCCATGTAAGAAGTGATCTCAATTCTAGGGCTCTCCAGTGCTGGAGCTCCATTAGGTCTAATGTTTGGAGGCAGGTAATACTCGGAGGCCCCACTGTCGATGTGTCCTCCGTATCCAGAAGGATGGTTTGTTGATGGGACAACTGAAATGACGGGATTTGATGTCTGAAGGCCATGACATGGAGTTGACAATGAGGAATGTGCCACATTTAGAGGCAAGCCAGCATTTACGTTTGAAGATGTATAATTATAGTGTTCTGGAAAACAAGCAAACAAACAAAAAAGAATGATATGAAATGCTGCACAAATATACTCACTTAGTAACATATTGAGCTGGAGTGGAGGGACATGGCACAACACACAAAAGCACAGCTCGCCTTGGCAACTGAGCCCACAGGTGTGCCGTGCTAGGGGAGAAGCTGCAGACTCGCATCCTTGAAAATGCTACTAACTAAGCAGCACCAGACGAGTTATCTTGGGAGGGGGAGGTACACGGACTGAGTTTGTTTCAAGGACACTCTTCTTATGCAAACCTTCAGAGCAAAAAATTGAGCCTTCAAACAACGGTGCTTCAGCATTCAGAGACTGCATTTACGTAATGTGCTTTTATGTAAGTGAGCCTGATTCCCTCCTTGAAAAGTTGGAATACACAAAAAACACAGGACAAAAAACAAAAGCGGAGGCAGACTAAAGCAAAGAACATGATCAACTGCGTCCTGTTAAAAAAATTATACACAAACGAAATTTCCATTACAGCAAGTTTCCAACTGGTTCCAGTTAACTAGGATTTTGGAACAAGACGGACCTATTGACCTGCTCTGGTTTCTGGGACCACTTATACTCCAGCCCAACTGGCAGAGGCCAGGTGAAGGATAAACATGGATGTCTCACCACTCCGCGACAGCTGAAATTCCACTGAAATTGCTGGTTATTGCGCGTGTCACGTCGAGCGCTGCCAGCAGCGCGCTCTTGGCCACGGCTCTAACCGTTTAACAGCTCTGGGTCTACAAAAGCACTAGCAGAGCTACACAGCCAGCGTGAAAAACCTGGAAGGTGACAGACGACCTTCGCACAGATTCACAGACTCGCACCGAGGGGCTCCTTCACCCGGTGCAGGGGAACAACCCGCCCTTCGCCTGCCTCCATCCCTGCTGTGCTATGGGGAACCAGCACCCCAACACCAGTCCGCAGGAGACCGTCCCTGCCTCACTCTGCTGTCGGCCCTTTGTCTCTGCTCCCCTGTCCCAGGCCCACGTGCGGGTCTTTCTTGGACACCCTTGGAGACACTGGTGGGCTGCGCAGAGGGACACGCACAGCCCTCAACTGATGGCAGCAGGATCAGGAGTCATTGCTCCGGTGCTTTCTGAAGCGGGGAGGCTCTGCGTCACCAGCACACCAGTGCCAACAGAGCCCCTAACGCCAGTATCTCTTGCCATACTGGAAAAAGACAGCGAAACCTTCCTGTCAGGGGCAACAGCTGCTGAACTTTGAGCCTGGGCGCTGCTCTTCTGCAGGTTCCTCTCAGCAGGCTGGAAATGCGCCCAGCCCCAGCCCCAGCCCCAGCCCCAGGCTGTGCTTGCAGCACATCAGCCTTCCCTGAGCTTTGCTGGGGCAGCGGCACTTTCCTGCATCTCCCCTGGCCACAGCTGGTCCACGTGGGCAGCTCATCCCCTTCCCTCCCAGGAGGCAAGCTCCCCAGGTGGTCACCCTTGCCCACCTTCCCTAGGGAGACACGGAAAAGCTTTGCTAATTACTGCTGCTGTTATTCCCAACAGGACCCGCTGCCCCGGAGCACTGCAGATGCAAACGAGTCTCCAAGGTGGTAACGCTAGCGCAGCGGCGGCTATTCTCTTTCTTTTGCTTATCAGCTCAGCCCTCTCTGGTGTCATCCTCTGTGCTGGCAACGACTCCCAGGCAAACGGTACTTAGGAAAAATTAATGCGCTGTCGCAGTCTCACGGCAACTCTGCGATGTTTCCGCTGATGTACGTTATGTCAGGTAACAGGCAGGAATGGTGCGCAACACCACCTTTTGAACTCGCTCTCTACTCTGCCTTCAGAGACCGGCCATTTACTGAGGAAGGGTCATTAAATTACACCGGAGCGTGCCACAAGTACGACTGGATTATTCAAAACACGCTGCAGCTTCACACTCTATTCAAACCACACGGCAGGCACAAGCTACAGAGAAAGAGGTGCTACTTGGATGACAAGGATAACCTGACGGCAGTGGTCGCAGCGAGGCTCAGACCTGCCTGAGGGATCAGAGTCCCCTCCTTCCAAAATGAGTCCCCTTTTATTGCTGCCCTGCCACAAGGCCACACCACTCAGCATCACCAAAACCACGACCGCTTCCCTCTCATTCTTCATGGAAAAAAAACATACCCAAAGTGACACAACAGTGGTAAGACCTTCTCCGTTTCATAAATTAGTTCAGAGAAAGGGCCTAAGCAGCGCCTTCAAGGCAGCTTCAACCCCTCCACTGCTTCCTCCAGCTCCAGGGGAAGGTGATGTCCCTGTCACCGCACTGCTGGGCAGGGGACCACGGGCTGTCCCAGCTCTGCACCCACTGGGTGGGCTCTGCAGATGGGGTGCAGCAGCAGCATCTGCTGACCCCAGAATCAGTGCCTTGGGATCTTCTATTAAAAATGAATAGGTAAAAAAACAAAATATCAGGGATAATTATTACCTGTGTGGAAAGTACTGTGAACCCAGCAGTTCTCTTAAACTCTAATGCATGACTAGGGTGAAATTCGAACACTGAAGGCTGATGGCGATCTGCAGCCCAGGCAATAAAAAGGCTCAGACCAGCCTTTGCAACCCAGTTTTTAAAAAAAAAAATTTGAAAGACAGACCCAAGTGCTCCAAGTGACAAGCCCCCCTAATGCACATGGCAAGGAACAGCCTCTTTTAGAACTGTTGTGCATATTTTTAACATCAGCTTTTAAAGGGTGAAGAAAAATAACGTGTCATACAACTTCCCACACAATAGTACTCAAAATTGAAAGATGCAAGGTCCAAAGCCTACCAAATACATTTAGGTACCTTAAATTTTCAGGCAGCGTGTAGGAAGTATGCCCACCAAATATAAAAGCCCCAAAGCCAGAATGAGGAACAGGACTGAATCCTTGGTTTGTGAGCTAAAAACCACCAGCTACGATTTCTGGAAAACTGCGTTCTTCTCCACAACTTCTGTATTTACAAAATTAACCAAATGCACATACATAGTCAGCATTCATAACACGCCGACGTTTTCCTCACCAGGGTGAATGAGACATGTAGAAATAAAATGCCAGTCTTGAGGGATGGGAGACGGAGGTGGCTACGAAGGCATGGAACTGCATCACGTAACGCAGCTGTGCAGGGTATTTTGTCAGTGCTGACAGGGACGAAAGGAAGGCAGCGCTTTAACACGGAGTCCCTGTCACGACTGTGATCCACAGAGGTCTCCGGGACCAGCACACTTACTACCAAGACACTTTTAATACTGTATTTTAGTATCTTGAGCCAAGCCCCAGTATCAGGTAGACCAGGACAGGTCTGCAACAGTTCTGTTCCAACAAATCCACACTTAGATTAACTGTAACTAGGACAAGAAATTGGACCCCTTGATTTGTGAGCACGTCTTCACATATTGCATTTCACTTTGTGACAACATAAAAAATTCAGATTGTTTTTTTCTTCTAGTTAATTTCACAGACCAAAGGTTTTATTCCTTTCTGTCACTAATGGGCTGGTCCTGCAAGGCACTGGGCACCATCAGTTTTTATTTACACTCTTTAATGATGAACACCTGCAGCTCAGAGGGGCTTCAGAGAAGGTGAGAGCTATTTTACATTTCTAAAGATGAAGCCACGTCTACGTCTGTGTTTAAATCCATGCTTTCAAAATTGCCTAAGGGAGTTAGGTACTTTTCTCACCAGGGGTTTGACAATTTGGTTAGGCCCCTCCACTTTCGAGGTGTCTAATTACTAGGACACCCATCTGAAAAGCCTTGTGTGAAACTCAAGGTTAAAACCACATTTTTCTAAAAACTGAGAAGCTCCTAACAACTGTTTGGACACTGAAAATGGGCTGGAGAGCTGAGCAACTGGGGAGCATTAGGAAGGGGAGCACAATGCCTTCACCTGCATCCCGGCAGGCTGCGAGACACAGGCAAGGATTCGGGAACCTGCTTCAACGTAAAGGCAAAACATGAAGCACAGACACAGAGGCAGCCTTACTCTGAGGCTGCGTTAAATCATCTACTTGTGTGAGAGCTTTTTATGGTGACCAGCCACCACCGTCGCACTCAGCCTCATACCAGGAAACGACAACTTTCTCTCTGTGTCAGTTCCAGACTTTTTCACCTCGTTTACACCTCGCGTATTGTTGAAAGTCATTAAAAAAAAAAAAGACAGCCGGACACAGACACCAGAGTTGGGAACGGTGTGACCCGGGATAAATTCAGGCCCGTTATTTTTATTTACGGATGACCTTCAAGCTAAACCCTGAACCTAACTAGCTCCAGCTCACGGGGGGAAGAGGAGGGGGGCAGAAGCGCGTTTTGAACCGGCCCATGTCGGTAACGGGCAAGACCCAGATCCCCACTTCCACCCCCGGGAGCTTTGGAGGGGGGGGGCGGTGAGAGCTGTGCGACGGGGTCGCCCCCCGCCGGCCCCGGGCAGCCCGGCCGGTCGCAGGCTGCCGGCGGGGGAGGAGGGCGGCCGTGCGAGCGGACAACGCGGGGCCTTGAAGAGCTCGAACAAGTCCCCAAGTTTCGAAAACCCGCCACCGGCCGCCCCCCCCCCCAGCAGGCCCGCCCGGGCGCTGCAAGGGCACCGCTCAGGAGAGCGCCGGGGCAGCATTTCACTCCCCGCGGCCGCCGCCGCCCCGCTCGCCGCTTCCCGCCGCGGCGGGGACGACAAGCACCGCCCGGCACCGGGCCGACCATGCCGGGCAGGACTGCCGCCTCCCCCGGCCCGCCGACCCCCCCGAAACGGTCGGGGCGGGATAACCTTCCCCCTCCAGAACCGGGCTGGCACGGGAGGGCTCCCCGCAGCATCCCTCCGCCCGCCCCGCCGGAGCTGCCCCGGCCGCCCCGCCGCGACCCACCTCCGCCGCCCTCGTCACTGTGCTTGAACTCGAAGAGGAAATCGAAGTCGAACTCCTGCTCGGCCTCCACGCCCGTCATGGCTCCCGACGCGACCCCCGCCGCGCTCCGGCACCCAAGCGACGGCGCAGCCCCCCGGCCCGCCCGTCGGGCCCGCCCCGTCGCGCCCGGACACCTGCTGACGACGGGCCGGGCCCAGCTCCCCCGCGGCGGCGTCGGGCTGCGCGCAAGCCCCGGCACGGCGCAGGACGGCGGCCGCTGCGGGCGGTAACGTGACCCCGGCCCCGACGGGCGGCCTATCTCACCGCCGCCGATCCGCCCTCCCTCCCGCTGCTGATGTTTCCGGGTCGATGCAAACAACCGCCGTGCCCCTGGTTCTCGCCCCCCGCACCCCACCGCCGGGGCCCTCCCATGGGGGGCCGGCACCGGGGGGGGCTCCGGAGACAGCCGGCTCCGCGGGGGTGGGATGGGGAGGCCGGGGGGGGCAGCCGGGCGGCGGGACTTCACCTGCTCCCGGCCGGCGGTCACCGACTGCCGCGGGTGCCGGGCTCCTGCCAAACGGAGCGGCGCTTTCCGCCCTCGGCCGGGGACTTCAGGGGGGCGAAGTAGGGGGTGGCGGCTCTGCCCGCCCGGCCGGCACACCGGCGTGACCCCCCTGTTCGCCGAGGGCTTCCTCCGAGGGTCCCCACCACGCCGCGTCTGCGAGCCAGGAGGCTTCGCTTTCATTTATTATTTATTTTACTTAGTTGCAGCACCCACTAGTGCCAACTGCTATAAAAAGCGTCTTAGAGCGGGACTCGTAACGTTACCGGCTGAGGGAAAGGTCCCGGGCCGAGGCCGCGCACCGGCTGGCGGGTTGCAAAGGGCGGCGGTGGCAGGGCGAGACGTCGGGGCGGCAGGGCAGGTACGGAGCTCCCCCGGCCCGCCGCCTTCCCCGCTCGCGCGGGTGAAAAATCAATTAGGGAAAGATAAATTAAGACTCTTTTTTTTCCCCTTTTCTTTTCTTTTTAGAAACGCACTTCTGACAGATTACAGAGTCCCGTCTGGAAGTCTCCGCCAGGCAAAGGAGCTCCCCGCCCCAGCAGCTCGGCTCGCCTCAACTCTTGAGCTCCCCGAGCTTCAGGCCGGATTTCAAAAGGAATAGTTTTTTAAAGCGGTTATGGAAATGGTATTCCCTTATAAACTCAGGGAATACCATTTTCCAGGCTTACGGCTGAAATCTCCGTTACAAAGTGCCAGGAAAACACACTTTTTTTCCATCAGAGCCCGCTGTGCTTTTTCCCCTCCTCGCCGGGACGAGCCGCGCTGCAGTCTCGTCTCTCGCAGGCGCCGGCGGCCACCGGCAACCCCCGGGGCCGACGGGGCAACCCCCACGGCCAACGGGGTAATCCCCCGGGGCCGACGGGGCAGCCCCAGGGCACGCAGGGCCCCTCGGGGCCGGGGTGCCGACAGCGGGCGGCCCCGCCGCGGGGCTGGGCTGTGCCCCGCAGTGGACGGGGTCTGCTGTGGGGCGGAGGTGAGAAGCCGCCGGGGCTCCGCCGTGGGGCTGCTCCCTCGGTGCCCTGCTCGCAGCCGCTTCCCCGAAGTGCCGGGGCTGAGTCACCCCAGTGTGCAAAAGGCCTTGGCAGCAGCGGAACCGCTCCGACGGCGGCTGCCGGCTTGCCGGGGCCGTGCTCGCCCCGGGACGCCGGAGCAGGCCGGGGGCGGCCCGCACCAGACTCTGCCCCGACGGCGGGGGCTGCCCAGGGCCTACCGGCGGAACAGCCGCCTCGCCTCGGCCCCCAGCCCCCGCGGCGCAGCACCCCCAGCTTTCGCCGGGCTCACCTCCCTGCCGCCCCTCCGCGCCGGGCTGTCCTCTGCTCCCCATCTCCTGCCGGTGGGGTGGGGGGGTGGGGACGAGGAGCTCCCGAGTACCCGCTGCTCTCGCTCCTGTGGCTCTCCCACAGCTGGTGTCTGCGACACGGGCGAATTGTCCCAAACGATTTACGGACGGCTTGATCTGCCAGTGCCATAGATCTGGGCGCTGTCAATTAAGTATTTCGATTGGCACCCTTCCCTTGGAGAAAGAGGAGAGATGGACTACAGAAAGCTAAAACCGAAGTGATGCCACATGTGGGGACGGAATCACAGCGTCGCGCCGATCAATAATCCTGTTTAAACCAGTGCCATTAAACTGGGGAGAGCGAAACCAGCGAGACGTGCCATCCCTGTGCCCACCGACCGATCCACCATCCCGACTGCTGGTCGCAACGCAGGTCTGAGAAGGGACCCAGCAGACGGGCTGCTCTAGCTGCAGCCCCGCAGCCTGAAGGAGAATTTAACTTGTACATGGCGTTAACCCACTGGTATTCTCTGAGGGAAAGGGCTCCGCACCTCACTACGACCCAAAGAAAAAAAAGTGGGGTCCTCCCACCGGGACACTTTGCAAGAGTTTCTTCCCAGGCTAAGCAAGAAACGGAGTATTTTCTTTGATTGTTGTCGTTTGGCAATCGAGGGGCACCTTAATTTGCAGGCAGCAATCCTGACTCGCAGTGCTCCCCTACGTGTTTCCTGGATTGGGTCACACTTTCTGGCTGGCCTCATTTTCTTAGTCCCTTACAAAATCCATCAACAGGGAAGAGAACTATCATCGAGGGCTGGCGACATTTTAAAACAGGCATCAAAAATGCCACAGAAATAAAGAAGGGGGATTTTTTTTTTTTGGACAAGAGGCTCCAGTACGCTTTTTGTGTCTGCTGGGTGTAATTTTTACGAGTTGGTGCATTCAGTGGCCTTGAAGCTCAGAGCACTGGAAACACTGTGCGTGCAGCCCTCAGAGGTCCGAGTGTGCGAAAGGCATGTAAGCCAATGCTATTAAATAAATGTAATTAACTTTAATCCAAAAAGGTGCTCGCGTGCTTCAAAAGTGGAGCCAGAGTCACAGCCGCTTGCAGCTTTTGCACTGGCAGGATCCTGTTAACCGAAATGAACCCCTGGAGTGAAAACATCTGTGTTAAAAATAAAAAAGAAAAGAAAAGATGGGTCCTGAGCACCCGTCCAGTTTTCTGGGGACAAACCCGGGGAAGGCAGCCCCGCTGTTGCACGCTGCGGAAGAAACACGGCGGACGTGGACGCGACACCCCCCCCTTCTTCACAACTTTCTCTTTGCAGGATGTGCGGGCTCGCTGTGCCCTGCCCTGCCCGACCCCGGCACGACATTTCAGCCCCAGCAGCAGCAGCGAAGCGGCGGCAACACCAGATCGGAAGGAAACTTGGGAGCCCGGGAGCAGCCCGGGGGGGTGGGGAGGCACGGCAGAGGGCTGCCCGCTGAGGGGATCCGGAGCTGCCCCGCACCTGCTGCGGCGCGGCGCGGAGGTGATACCCGGCTGCGGGGCCCCGCTCCCCGGGCGCGGCGGTGCCGACAGGCGCCGGCAGGGAGAAGCGAGGTGCGAAAGTCTGGCCAGTGGGCAGAGCGGTGCTGGGGAACGATGCTCTGGGTGCAGAAAAATGTCCCGACTGGCACAGGAGAGGCTGAAGCCGCTCCCGGCTCCGGCCAAACGCTGCCCCTGGCAGCACCAAGTTCAGTGGGGAGGGGCAGCTCCCCGCAAAGCTCTTCCCCAGCCCCGCGCCCACGATCTTTCTCTCTAGAAACTTTGCCGCGGTGTTTTCAGCGCACTTTTCGCAGCAGAGTTACTGCGGGCCATCGAAAGAAGTCGCGACAGAGAGCCGAGGTCGCGGGGCAAGCGCTCCCCCGAAGCCGGGCAGGCGGGGAGCCCGCACCCCCGGGGGCGCGGGGGAGCCGGGGCGGCGGAGCCCCGCAGGCGGCTGCGACGTGCCCGCCTGCTTCGGTGCGCCGGGGAGGGCTGGCCGCTGGTACGGCGCCTGGCACTGCCCGGGACCCGCTTTTTTAGGAGGGTCCCTCATTTTCCGCCAGAGAGAGGGGCGGCTGCAATTACACGGTGTTTTCTGACCTCCCCCCAAACCAAACCCGGGTTTGGGGAGGGAATCCCCGAGCCGCTTCGCAGCGTTTCCCACTGACCAGACCTCAGGCGCCCTCGCAGCCCGGCGCTGGCGGTGAGCAGCGATGCAGCGCCGCCGCCGCGCTGCCCCGCCGGGCCGGGCCGGGAGCGGGCCCGGGTCCGGGCCCGGCGGGAGGCGGCAGGGAGCAGCGGCGGGGCCGAGGCGGCGCCGTGCGAGAGGCGAAGGAGACACCTATTGGCAAGCGGCCGCCGGCGAACCTCCGGGCCGCCGCGGGGAAACACCGGGGGACACCGCCACCCACCCGCCCGCCCGCAGCGCCGCCCGTTACCTTCCTCCGCCGCCTTCATGGTGCTGCCGAGCGGGCGGGCGCCGCGCTGCGGGGCCGCCGCCGGCCCCTCTCTCCCGCTGGCTGGGTCCCGCGACGGCGGCGCGGCGGCGGCCGACGGGGCAGCGCTTGGCATCCACCCGGCGGGGCGGCGGAGCCCCGGCGCCGCGCCCCGGGCCGCTGCCGACCCCTCGCCGCCTGCCCCTCGCCCGCACCCCCCGCCCGCCTTTCACGCCCCGGGGACCGGGGCCGCGCCGCCCCCGGCGTGGTAGCCGCGCCCGCGGAGGCACAGGAGCTCGCCGCCGCCGCCGCCCCCCCGGGGCCGGGGCATGGAGAGGAGGGCGGGTGTGCGTGGGGACTTCGGAGGCACTGCCCGCGGCGGGACGGGGCGGCGGGCGCTGCCCGCCCGCCGGGTGCCGCAGGCGGGGTAAGGGGGCGAGTGAGTGTGCGGAGCGGGGAAGTCTCGCTCTGACGCAGGGCTGCGCGCCCGGCGCCGCCTTTTTAAAGCTGGAAAACACCCCCCCACCTCCCTTCCCCTCCCGGCCCCTCTCCCCGCCCCGGCCCCGTGATGTCAGCCGGGCCCCGGCCCCGCCGCCGGCGGGCGGCCAGCGGGAGGCGGGCACCGGCGGGCACCGACGGGCCCCGGCCGCCCCTCCGCGAGGCACGGCGGCCGCCCGGCCCCCGGCCCGCCCAGCACCGGCCCCGCCGCCGCCGCCGCCTCCTGCGGGGACCCTGCAGCCTGCGGGAGCCGGGTGCCCTCCTCGGGGGAGAGGGCGGCGCGCCGGGGTCGCGAAGGGAAGGAGGGGAGGGAGGGGAGATGGGGGAGAGAGGGAAGCAGGCAGGGAGGGAAAAAAAAAATAGCGAGGCAGCCTCGCATGCTGAAATCATTATGTAAAAAATCGCAGGCTTCCCCCGCTGTGGAAATTTGGAAAAGAGCATCAACTGGCAGGCGAGAGAAAGGAAAATCCCATTCTGCTAAATTACTAACAGACCCGGTGGACTCGGTTTCAGTCGCTCCAGATTTATTATTATTATTTTATTTATTATTATTCTGTAAATATCTCAGCAACACAGTTGTATCTCATCACTTCGTAGCGGGGGGAAGGCGAGGTTTCCAACCCACAGCGACTCCTCCTCCCACCTCCGGGATGCCCCGTCCCGGCCCCCGACGCGGCCGTGACACCCCGGCACAGGCAGGAGCCGCCCGCGCGGGGGCTGCCGAGAGGGGCCGCACCGCCCCCGCCGCCGCCACTTCGCGTCCCGTTCCCCTCGCCCCGCTCTCCCCCTTCGCCCTCCCTCTGCCCCCACAGCTGGCAGGAGGGGACCGTGCTTTCCTGTTGGAATTGGACGGCGGCGTGCGGAGAGTTTGGGGTGGTTTTGAGCATATCTGGTGTTATGAAGAAAAAAAAAAATCATAAATCTAGTGCCTGACACCCATATGTGGTTGAAAATAAACCCAATATAAACGAAATCCTGCCTGCTCCTGGGGAACAGGAGGCCGCGGCTGATTCTTCGGGGCGAGCTCCTCCGCTAAATCATGGTGGAAGACGGTCCCCACCAAAGAACCGCCCGGCGAAGAGCACAGACACCCCCTCCCGCCCCGCGCCGTCCCCTCAGATGGGGAAAAAAACAAAACCAAAAGGGCGACGCTTTTATTTCAAGGAAAACTAAACAGGAAAAAAGAGGGAAAACCCCTCAACCCCCAAGCGGCATCCTCCCGACCCTTGAGGGCTCCCCTCAGGCTCCCGGGTTGGGTCGCCTGGACGTGGCGCCCGCTCAAAGCTGCGGAGCGGCCGCGGAGCGGGACGGGACGGGACGGGACGGACCCCCCTGCCGTCGGGGCGCCGCCAGGGGGCGCCGCGGGGCGGCACCGTGCGTCCCCCCCGTCCCGTCCCGTCCCCCCGACGGCGCGGCTCCGGCGCGGCTCCGGCGCGGCGCGGCGGCTCTCGGTGCTCCCGGCGGGGCGGGGGCGGCGCGGGGGCCGTGCCCCCCCCCCGGTCCTGCGTGTGCCTGGACGGCTGCCGGAGCTCCCCCACGGGCCTGGAGGCGGGTGGGGGGAGATCCCGGTGCCTTCCCGGGAGGCCGGAGCGGGGGTGAGGCGCGGGGCGGGCGGGCGGCAGCCGCGCTCCCCTCGGCGGGACTCTCCTTTCCTGCCCGCCCCCCCGCTCCCCGCTGAAATGACGGAATCCCCCGTCTGTTTCCTCCTGTTTAATGCCGTTGCCCGGACCACCGTGGCTCCGCTCCAAGGCCCCGCCAGCCGGCGCAGGCAGCCGGCGGCGGCGGCGCAGCGTGGGGCCCGCGGCCGCCCCCCGGCCCCGGCCCCGCCGCTCCGCTCCAGGCCCCGGCCCCGGTCCCGGTCCCGGCCCCGGCCCCGCCGCCCCGGGGCCGCCCGCCGCCGCCCCGCCTCCGCCCGCTGCTCCTCTTCCCTTTCCCCTGCGCCTCCCTCCCGCCTCGCCGAGTTTGTTTACAGCCGCTACTAGGAGAGACTGTTACACGGAGCTTATTTTGGGAGCTGGTGATGACTAACGAAGTTAAAAGGAGCTTAGCCTAGAAAACAACCTTATTTTTAGACGGCTGTTGTTTCGGTGGATTATTGTAGCAAATGCACCCTGGCCGTTTTTAAAAGCCGCTTCCCAGATGCCAAGTCTTTTCTTCTGCGCTGCTGCCGAGGCGTGCACGCCTCGCCGGCCCCTGCATTGTTTGCTTCGCTTTCCTACATCTACGGGCTAAACCCTACCCGTTAATTGCTAGGGCTACAGTTCATCTTAATTAATTTGGTCTTTCCGACACACAAACCTACAACTCTTTCCGTGGAAGAAAAAAGGAGAAAAAAGAGGAAAAAAACACAAAAGTCTTGGAGTATTTGGAACAGTTTTATGGTGACCTCCAGCGTTGGGTCAGAAGGGACCTGAAACAGGATCCCCCCCTTGCCTTTTGAGTCCTTTTCTGTAGGACTTCTTCACCTCCCAGGTGCAAGATGAAAGAGGCTGGTCTCTGTGTTTAGCTTCACGTCAAGCGGTCCCCTGCGTCGCAGGGTGACGGTGCAGTCCACTACTGCCGATGTGCAGGGAGAGGTTGGCAGTGGGCGACAGGGAGATGGGGCTGCTCCTGCTGCCTGGCTCCCCATCAGCCCTCTTCTCGCCATGTGGGAATCACCGCATGGCAGCTCGGGCACTAAGACCGGACACGGGGCTCCCCCTCTCCAAGGCCGGTCCCTCGCCCACCAGCCCTGATCCCTTGTGGGTAAATCACAGCAGAGCTGGTGGGACCTCGGCAGGCTCTGCTCCGCTGGATACGCAGGGCTGAGCAGACCTGTGCTCCAGCAAGAAACCCTCCCTTGTCACTGGTGCTGTGCCAGGCCGTGTCTCACCCTGCTTCACCACTGTGCAGCCAGCTTTCTCCAGCTTGCCACACGAGCGCTTTCGCTGGCCCCTCTTTAATCATGGTCCATCTCCACCACAGAGAGTTGTATAGGCTCCCTGAGCAGTCCCTCTCCATCCACATGTCCCACAGCAAGGTGGTGAGGGAGAGCTGGTGCTCCCCTTTCTTCACGCTGTGGCAGAGGCAGCTGTGCTTGAAAACAAAGTGCTTGCTGCTTTTAGCCAGTAATTAGGTTAATTGCCAGTGAGAGTTTGGCTGCCCTGCTCTACCTTTCTGCCTTGGCTGAGACTGAGTGCACGGCGGCTTGCGTGGCCCGCGTCAGGCTGAGAAGCTTGTCCGTGTGGATGCATGCCGAGGCGATGCTCCTGGGAGGCAATGCGGCACGGCTCTGCCTCGTGGGAAGCAGCCGGGCTGGGGCGAGAGTTTGGGAAGAAGGGGATGTAGCGCAGTGGGGAACTGAGCAGGCTACAGAGCCTCTGTCTTAGGGCATAGCCTTTTTGGGTTCCCAATGATTTTCCACTGCCCTGGATGGAAAGCAGTTTGTATTGCAGAAACCACAAGAAGAAAAAAATCTGTATATCACAGAAGGAAGGAGGACAGGAGTAGGAAAGGAGCCTTCCCTCCCTCTCCCCGCCCAGCCGCGGGGTGGGTGAGGAGTGATGCCTCAGCACCGCAGGACTTCCCACTGCCCGGCATCACCGGCAGTTGCTGGGCTGCATCCCTCCAACGCTGGAGCTGCCTGTGGCCCCCGGAGCCCGTGTTGGCTTTCCCTGCACAGCTTGGCTGCCTGACACACGCTTCCTCCGCACCGCACGCACCGCTCCTTTGCTGCGGGAAGAAGCCAAATGCCACTGGCTTGAATGGGCGCTTTTTGATCACTTTTTACCCCTTCTGTTCCTCTTTGGAAGCAAAGCTATAAATTTGCCCTCTGTCCTCAACTCTTACATGCAAATATAGTGCTATCCTTTAAAAAAACACCCCAGACCCTGAGGATTGTTTAGAAGGGTGTTTTAATCACTGTAGAGTCTGATGCGTGCTCACTAGATTAGTTTCACATTACATTAAGTCATGTGAGTGCGTGTATTCTCTCCTGCATTTTGCTTTTCTCTTCTTTGTGCCTCAGCACAGTGGGAAGGATGGTTTGCACGGAGCTTTGTACACAGTAGCTACAGTATTTCTCAGAGAACCTCTAATTCCTCCAAAATGCCTTAGTTGTCGCCTCACCAGAGGATGTAGGTTAGTAGCACGGCACAACAGACAGGCAGGGCTGCTCTTCCCAACTTGCACCCTGACCTGCTTGCAAGACTTCGGGACAAAGCGTTTCTCTGCGCGGTGTCCTGTAAAATGAGACTCTTTCCGCTTCGACTGCACTTTGACTATGTTTTGAAAGCAGGACGGGGGGGACCTCCTTCTCCAATGTTTACCTATATCAGATATTTTCATACAATAAAGGCACAGAATCCTGTAATCCAAGATATGGATCAGAAAAAGCCACCCGTGCTTTACACAGAAACTTTGTTCTGTTTTGGGCCTCTCGCCGTTATATCCTTATAGCCTTTTATATCTAACATATTTAATAACAGCCATCTCCTTAGGGTCTGTGCGCCCATCCTTTGGGTCTTGGCAGCTTCAAAAGCATCAACATCTGTTCAGAATTTCATTCATTGTAACAAAAGATTTATAAGTCTCAAGCCTCCTAACCAAGTCCCTAATTAAAGTCTTTCTAATCCCCTGCTTTGAAAATTGTAACAAGATTTGCTGGAAAGGGAGAGAGCACATGGCCAGTGTTTGTGGCCAGTACCGCACCATTTTGAAAGCACATCCATGAACCTTTCAAAGAAGGCACGGGTCACACCTGAGCGGTGGCCGGCTGCTGCCCGAAGCCCCCCAAAGTTCAAGGTTGATGCAAAGGCAGGGGCTGGGCTCAGCCGCCCCATCCCCCAGACGCAGCTTCTTTCACAGGTTGCCAGAAATCAGTTCACCACTTTTAAGGTGCATTGCACTTAGCAGGACAAATGCCAGAGGAGGAATTTTGTGTGCTTGAATAATGTTGTAATTTACCTTATAACCGGTCTCATTACGACGTTGAGTGCTCTGTTGATTTACCTGGCTTTTGATTTAGTGGACTCTTTTTAAACGGCTGTTTAGGAATGCAGCCAGGGACTGCAGGCAAAGGACCTTAAACCTTTTTGGAGCTACAGTCACCTGTTCGGACACCGACTTTTTAAAATCAAGACAGACATCAGACAGCCACACCAGACCCATATACAGAAAGCTGCGACTGAATTAAACCGAGATGTTAATTCAGAGAAATAATTTCATAATGATAGACGCTGTGTTGGTGCTGCTTTGTTTCCTTTTGGGTTTGCCCCTTCTACAAACCCAAACCGCAGGCACGTACGCAGCTTGTGCCCCGGGCGGACCCTCGCTGCTGGCTGGGGTCCATGTGCAGCATCTCCTCTCCACGGCTGGTCTGGCCTGAGGTGGGTCCCAGCAGTGGGCTGAATCCCAGCTATGCTGCGTGATCCTGGGGTCCCACCACGGCGGTTCAGGTACTCCCTTCCCACGACAAAACAACCACCAAAAGATAAAATACTGATGCTCTGCATTTCTTCCTGGACACGACCTATGAAATGCGTAATACAGTGGGTGGTTAAAAAATAAGAGCATGTATCATGTTCTGTTTGTAAAATAGTACTGAAGAACTGGCAAATTTTTATACTTGCGCAGTGTAGGCAGACTTGCAAAGGAGCAGTGACAAAGGTTTCTACCAGACAAGGTGTTTTTACCTCCGGAAATATTTCACGTGTTTCAGACTTCCCCAGTTGCTGGTACAGAGGGTGGTAACAAGTTTTTTGCCTCACTTAAAAATACTTAATGAGGGAAAGGCTGGTTGGGCACACAGGGACTCGAGCTGGCAGCAGAGCAGACCCTTCTCCGGGGGAAGAGGAAGGGAAACGTCAGATTTACGATGTCTGCGGGAGACTGGGACCTGTGGTAGGTATCGATTCCTACACACTGCGGGGATGGCGGCTTCCACCTCATCCATCCTCCGAGGCGCGGGATCACAGCTTCATTTTCAGACAGTGCAAAGCAGTTTTTTCCAGGTGTCTGTGTTTCATCTGTAGGAGCGGAGCTGCTGCAGGAGGCCTTGTGGAAGCGGTGGCCCAGGAGGATGGACGTGAGGCCGGGGCTGGCTGCATGCGCAGCAGTGCTGCTGCCCCCAGCAGCCCTGGGGCCGGCGGCTGAGCCTGTGACGGTCAGGAGTTAGGAAAGGCTGCACGTGGCTTTTCCACTGCGAAAGGGGCTCCTTTCCCTCTTGCAAGCCTGTCAGCTCTACGTCCCCTCAGAAGTCTGCTTTTAGTGACAGACCCATGTAACTCCCTGTTCTCTCCCCTCTGCGGTAGTTGGTCCCCCAGTGCATCTGCCCCTGCAGCCAGAGGAGACATGGACTGAGCTGATTTACAGCAAAGGAGACTGTTGAGCTGTGGCCACAACCAAGTGCCCTGGGGGCCCAAACGTGTCCTTAGCTGTCTCCGCCAAGAGGTGTGCTACAGCAGCATCTCCTCTTGCATCCAAGGCTCCGTGTCCTGACGCTCAGAACAGGTCCGGCAGTGCTGAAGAACCCTTTGTAGCCTCCCTCACTTTAATAAGGGACCAGCCTGTTTCGAACTCCAAGTTCGATGCCAAGAGCATCCTGTTTGCCACATGAAACGAGTGACCCAATGTGAAGTCCTGGAGTCCCGAGCTGTATCATGAGCCCTCTTTTCCAAAATCTCAGCTGCGCTATTATTTACTTGTCGGGCTGCTGTTATCCCTACTGCTCCTCGGCACCAGCCCGAGTCTTTTCCTTCATTAGCTTCCTCCTGCTCCAGTTCATTAAACTTGCATTTAAATGTGCTATTGGTTCTCCCTAAATGAATAACCTTCCATTGTGTAATATTGAATTCCTTTGTATTAGCCTGTTCCCCCAGTGTCTCCAAATCCTCCTGTAGTCTGGTGCATTCCTGAAATTTATCAGCAGCCTCCCCTCCTATCATGATGTCATCCGCATCTGGACACCCAGCGTATCGCGCCAACCTCGAGCTCATTTGTACAAAACTCTTAAACAGAGCAAGTCCCGGCACCGAGCCCCAGGAGATCTGGCCTGTTAGCTCTCTTCACGTGCACGGCCCTATTTATTGCACTTCTCTCTTCTCTAACCCAAGTTTATCCTTCCAATATCGATACTCCAATACTTGTATATTTTTACTGACCTCATTTTCTGACGCAGTCAGCAACGTTGTTAAACTCCAGCAAACACAAAATCATTGCTTTAAACTTTTCTGGGCTCACCTTCACAAACTTTATGAATAGGATTTGGACTACTCCAGCAGCAGTTTTTACTATGGTCCCTTGTGCCAGATGCTTGCAAACACCAGTCCCTGCCCCCGCTTTCCCCAGTACTTTCAGCATGACAGGACAACCCAGGGGACGAGAGGTATAGAAGGAGAAAGGAAATACTTTCCAGGTGGTGAAACGAGGTGCCAAGGTGGCTATGCACTATTGAGGAGCATGTAAGGTAGGTAATGACGACCTGCAGCCCAATGGTGTAAAGCGATAAACTCTCCTCCCCTCTTATTTTCACCAAACATTGAGCTGCTCAGCCTTTCCAAAGACAGTGGCCTCGGACAGGGGTGAAACTTGGAGCTTTTCAGCCTAAAAGATGAAATGATAGGAAACTGCGTGCCATTGGGAATGAGGGGTTATGACGGAGAAGCTGAAGGCAGACGCGTCCAGCTGCCTGCAGTGTACTACTCCAATAATGATGGCAAGTTTCAGACATGGTATCCAGCAGTTCCTGGGTCACCACTGAATTGTACCAGCGGCGGAGTTGGGAGCACCTCAGTGATGGGCTGGCTTTGATCCTAACTCCCAGTCCAACTCTGTGCAACCCTGCCTGCTCCACCTGTCCAGGGATGCCACGGACCTTGGCTAAATCCTGTTCCTCACAGAAATGCCCCATGGACGAGGGGTTTCTGAGAAGCCCTTTGATGAGGTTGGCAGAGCCAGAAGCTTCTCTTTAGCAGGGGGATGATGAAAGGCTGGCAGGAAATTGGGCTTTTAACATACACCTTTCATTCTTCACAGATTGAATTCTATCATCTCCCTCATTCTTTTCACACCATATTTCATGCACAATGGGTGTTTTCTTTGTAGGGATGATTTGGCTGAGGGCACCAGTATCCTGAAATGGATTGCCAGACTCCTATAGTTTGGTTCAAGGATGTAAGTGTTTGGTTCTTGGTGTAACAAAATGACGTGCAAGCCCAGTGCCTTTGTTCCATTAGCTAATGGCAGCATTCCTGTTTTGTGACATCCCTACATGCTGAAAGAGCTATCTTGAAGAACAAATGCTGAAAATTAAAATCTTCTTGAGTCAAGCTTCCTCATTAGCAGCCTGCCTGGCTAGACTCTACCTTATTATTTTTTGCTGGTGTGTAGCCGTAAAGAGAAAACCAAGGAGAAAAATAGGCAATTAAAATGCATTAAATTGATTTCCAAATGAGTATGCAGAACCAGAAAGTCTCAGGAAGAACCCCTTCTCTTCTCTTGCATCTGCTGCTGTCTGTGAGAGTGCAAATTCACTAGTGACTGGAACGAGACACATTTGCAAATATTAGTAGAGTCAAACTTCTATGTAGGATCCCTCAGTCAAGTCTCTGAAAACCATGCTTGGCATGCATTGTAGAGCAGGATTTTTCAAAGGTTATGCAAAAGCTTTTCAGCCCTAGCGGTTCAAGTGTAGACTCTCAGCTCTGCAAAGCCAGAGAATCATTTTCCTCATCGTTAAGAAAAACGCACCTCGCAATTCCTCTGCTCTCAACCGTGTTCCAGCACAACAGCGAAACTAGAAGCATTATGAAACCACACACCCTCCTGACGCCAGGCGCTGGGTCAGCTTTGTGGCTCAGGTCTCGCCAACAGACTGTTCACCTCAAGTTAACGCAGCTGTATCAAATGCAAGCCCAGAACGTTTAAAGAAAACCATGAAGATGATACAAATTAATCTCTCTTCCTCGCTTCCAGGACTTTCCTCTCCGTACTCCCTTCCTCCCAAGGGTCCAATTAAATTTATTTTCAGGTTGCTTTGTAAGCCCACTAAGTAAATGATGCAATTAAAGAAGCCTCGCAACTGGGGTGCGTGAGAAGGAGGCTCCCCACAGATGTGTGTGGTGCAAGGGAAAACGAACTGCGTAGGCACATACACGCGAACAGTAACGCCTTTGTTAAGCTACGGGGTAGAGCAACGGCAGAACAACCTCCCTCACCTACCGATGCAGGCTGGATCTATCCACCAAGCTTATTCTGGGAAGGGCAGGTGTGAAATGACGGACTGAAGACCAGGGCTGAAAATTGGTTGATGGGACACTTTGGGACTTACGCTGAAGAACCCATCACTAGAGGTGAGTCTTTGAGATTAAAGCCGCTCGATTTTACTGCTGAAGGGCTGCTGCCTGCTTGCTGCCCAGCACTGAACCACTGAGCAGTCCATAAGAGCTGTGCCACAATGAAATGCTTCTCCTGGTGTTTCTCAGGTTACATGAGTCAAAGTTGTCAAGTCTGGGAATCTGGGATTTGGCTCCAAGTTTTGCTGGCTGCACTCCAATAAGTGGATGCAGACCGATTTTACAGAAGTGGCCAGCAAGCCCTAGCAGGACAAAGAAAGGCCATTCCCACCCACACATAGCCTTTGCTCCCACCCCTGGAAAGCTCCTCCACTTGTCACTGTGCTGAAGAAGTCGAGTGCTGTATGGAGCTTTGGAGAACCTTGTCTGGAGGCTCCTGCCTCTGGTCACTGCTGTCTGAATGCCAACGGGTATAGAGCGACCCAAGGGATTAGACAGAAAGAGGCCCCAGAAATTGTGCACGCACAGGAACATACGCACACACGCACACATAATTATCTCTTCCATTTGGAGTTCATGGCTGGCTAGACTTGCTGACCTCAGGGTAAAAATTTGTCTTGAGGAGGGCTCTGAAGGTGGTTCAGGGTGACTGCTGCCTGGGTACAAAGCCCAGTAAAAGGCACTTCTGATATCCTGGGATTGGCTTGGATGAGCAGCCAGGTTTGGGTTGAAGGCTGGTATCAGTGGTGGATCAGAGGAGGGTAAAGGCAGAGCAGTAAGAGATCAGCTTGGGATAAGTATGGAGGGGCCAAAGCCTGAGCTCTCAGTTCAGTGATGAGGGCCTTTTCAGGAGCGTTAGTGTGAAGATCGGGAGTGGGGCAGGAGTAGGCGGGGGAAGGGCTGCCTGTTGGTTCACAGACCAGACGACAATGCTGGGTCTGGCACAGCAGTCCCGGGAACTCTGATGATTCAGAAGCGTCGAGGAGGGGAACGCCTTCCCGAGATGAAAAATCCTGCCCTGCTAGGGGCACGGGAATGAGAGTTGCTTCTGATGGTTGGTACTACTGGCCAGCAGATCTGGCAAAAGGTGGTTAACCAGGGCCTTGACATGAAGCCTGTCCTGAGCCAGCTGCCTCCACAGCTACTGAAATGTTGTCCGTAGGTTATCACAGTAAATGCTACTGAGGGTAGTTTTCTCTTAAGGCTTTTTCTCCTCCCTTCACCCAATTAAAAGTTCAATAGCAACCACAAACTCACTTCAGAGGGTGAAAGTTCCAAACGCCCAAGACTTTTGTTTAAGGCCAGCCTAGATGGACCGCTGTCAGAAACCCCTCCACCTTTCAACACCTGCACTGATAAATTAGCCTGTCAGGCGGAGCCCGCATCCCCAGCAGCAGATGTTGGGATAATGGTGTTTGACAGTGACTGCACTGGAGATAAATCCTTGCCACGATAGTGATTTCTGTCTCATTTGGAAGATTTAAGACTAGGCCATTAAAGGAAACTTTTCTTTCCCGTACTACTAAACCACAATTTTGGAAAATGGGCACTGCATACCTTGAGAGAGAGGATTTTTTATTGGTTGTCGGTTATTATGACAGTGGGCGCGGGATTTTACTAAGTAAAAGCTTAGTAAAAGCTTAGTTTCTTAGCTTCCGCCGCCCCCTTCTGGCGTGTGTGAAAGTACGAGCTTTCACAAGAAACTTCCTGCCATCCCCTCAGAAATAACAGAGAGAGGCATCCTCCCCCCCCCCCCCCCCCTCCGTATTTATTGATGTCGACTCTGACCGACTTAAACGCATCAGTCATTCAAAGAGAACCCCCGAGCATTTTTGGAAAGCGCAGATGCTGAATTAGAAGGGGCGGGATGCAGGTGCCGCTTCTGGCTGGGTTAAAAGCCTGGGTGGCGTGCGGGACGGCGCTGCCACGGAGGGAGAGTTGTGCAGTCGTTCTCCCTCTCTCTGCCTTTGGCTCCCTACCACTAGCCTACAGCTATTTCAGTCATAATGCTGTGCGAAGAAACTTCACTTCTGTCGGCTAAGTTCCGCGCTAATCACCTCTGAGAGCGCGACCGTGCTTTCCATCGACAGGATTAACAACCAGCGCTCAAGCAGCTGACGCGCTGGAGGACAGGCCAAGCAAAGAACCGACAGCCAGGCTCTGGCAGAGGAACCCACAGGGCAATGTAAGGGGGCAGAGCAGGAGGTACTGGTTCAAACCAGCACCAAGTCAGAGCTTTGAGCAGGACAGAAGCCCCTGTAGATATATTTCCCCTACTCAGATGTACACATACTCGCATAAGATTGTGGTAATCAGGAGAATGAGAAGAAAATTGAGTGACAGGTACGGAAATACACTAAAGTTAATCAACTAACTTCTAAGTGACCACTCCTGAATATAGCAAAAAAAAAAAAAAAAAAATAATGCTGTATTTTCATGAAAAAAATTAAAACACAAGTGAAGCAATCCCAAAGATGAAGTGTCATTCAAACAAAAGTGGGATGACCAAGTCTCAGGTTAAAAGTGAAGTCCTTCCTTCATGCTTTGTGTAAACACCACCATCAAGCCCCCATATACCCAGGATTGTAAGTTAGCAGGTTTACCACCTTGATGAAATTTCTGCCTCCTTGTAAGAAAAAGGTACCATTTCTTTCATCCCAAGTCACTTGGGTGAGTTCCTAGGACCTTCCTCCCCACACACTGTCTCCAGCCCCATCTCACTGTTCTTGTCAGCTTTCCTCACTTCCATCCTTTCTCGGTGATGGCAAAACCCTCTCCCTTGTCAGTCTCTAAATTAATGGGCAGGGGGGCTCTTTCCCTCTCTCTGAAAAACCTGTATCATCTTCTCCAGCATCCCGCTCAGAGCCTATAATGTAATACCAATAACGATTATCTTCCTGTTGCTCCTGTACTCTTTTTATTCCATTCTGACTGATCAGTTCAGTTGCCCAGCTTGACAACTATAAAGAGACTGAAGGCTTGTACAGTGAGTACTTAGCATTTTTTTGGTAACCAGGCTCCTACTCACAAAGAAAACATCTTAAAAATAGTAGCACTTAAAATCACCAGTCAGTTCTGGTGGACACCCCCTCCAACTGGTAACAGAAATTGTTGTATGGGCAAAACCACGGAATAGTCTTCCACCTTCACCCGCCTCACACCTCTTAAGTTCTTAGTTCCTGCCTTGAGTTTTGATATTCTCATTGAAATTTGCATAATATGAAGCTGATTAACTCTGCTGTGTTCCAGACACACAAGTAGCTCCTGTTTTTTCTTTCTCTTGAGATAAAGCTCCCACATTTTTCATGCCTTGGAAAAGTATCAAACCAGAGAAGGAGAGATGCAAAGCAGAAGCGCTGGGAGACGCCTGGGACTCAAACAGGACTGCCAGGTAGCAAGAAAGACCATAGGGAGACCTTTGTTTTTCATGTTTTCCTTGAGTTGCTGGAGGGCTCTTTATCTGGTGTCTTCCCTCCAAAATTTCTCCCTTGGCTGAACTGGCAGCGCATGTGCTGAATTCAGCTTGCCGAGAAGCAGCTCAGCCACAAACAGCCACTCAGTCACCCTCTTCACATGACCACCAGATGAGTCCGTCTCCCATGGAATTTGTGTCCCATCTTTAAAAATAAATACAAGACAAATAAGTGAAGTCTTGGCTACACTCAGCAACCCTGACCCACACGCAGATGTGACTATGCTTGAGTCAACAGCTACGAGATCAGCAGGCTGCAATTTTAAAGACACCCTGGACACCCAGGTTACTCGGAGGAGAACACAAGCAGGAATGGTAGGAAGGTGCTGAGGAATGGCTAGGGCCTACAAGATGGCTTGCAAGAAGACCAGCTCATGAGGGAGACCTGCTGATGTCCCCAGGGTGGCTCCAAGTGACTTGCCACGAGCGTAGGGTCTGACTTCAACCTGCAGGACATTGTGGTTAGGGGGTGCACCTCCATGCTGAGCGTTGGGTAGCACAGGACCAGACAGACAAGCCCCACAGACCTGGCTTAGGGCTCCTTCAAGATACCCGCAGGCAGCCTTCTGATTCTTCCCCCGATGCAGTGGGGGTCACTAGCTCCCTCTGCTAACCACGGCAGGCAGAAAAGGAGCCGGCTATAGGGTAAACCAAAATGAGCAGGAACTCAACACCTTCAAACAGTAAACCCTTTCCTGCCACGCTGGTGAACCAGAGGTTACAGCCACAGAGACCTGCGCTGACCCCACAGTTTGGCACAGCCTAGATTTTCCACAACTGGGCAATGCAGTATGGGGTGGGAGGGGTGAGGGGTAGAGGGGATGGGTTTTTTGGGTCTCAGGCAAAATTCAGTTTCCCCACATGCTTTCATTGACTCCCCCAGCCTTCTGCCTGTGAAGGTGTTTCCTGGGGCTGACCAGAACATGCAAAATTCTGCAGTTTCAGGCACCTCCCCTCCCATGCCCCGAGGTGGCTGCCTCTAGGGCAGGCTTTGCTTTAGGAAGCCTTTCCCTGATTCTCCAGCAGCAAACTCCATTGCTCACCGTACACTGGTACATCTGAACTGGCAGAGTGAGTTACCTGCGTGTCAAGAAGAGAGACTCTCACCCTGCCGAGTACTAGATCAGTGACTGGGGCTGGCTCTGCGTTACAGCTGAGCTATAACCTCGTTCTCCCACCTCACCTGCCACTTCCAAGTAATTGCTTTCGGACAGATGGCAAGCTAGCAGCATGGTTATGTGACTAGCAGTTTGGCTTTCTTCCCACTCAACCCCAAAAGAAATCTGCTGCAGGTTACACAGATACAGCTTGTTTTTCTCTGCTTCCCTTCCAGCATTACAAACCAGTCTGCACAGAGGCCGATTGCTTCCAACAAGTGGACAACTGCTCTGGCTGGGGAATACTTACATCCCACGTGCAAGCGGGCAGAGCTGGACCAAAGCATGGAGGCACCGCTGTATGATCGTTGTTCTCAGGATAACACAACGACGAAGGTGAAACGCGCCAACCAGCAAGCTGGCAGGGATCCTGCTTGCTGTTACCGGCAGAGCCCGTCCTGGTCAGGAAAAATCTCTTTGAAGGCAAGCAGGGCCAGACCCAATAGCAGAGCTAGGCAGAAACGCATGGCACTTTGACTGCCTGCAATTGTTTCTTTCAGGCGTGTGTTCCCGAGATGGGTTGTTAAAAACGTGATTTCCCTCAAGCTGTTCCAGGGCTTCAGGTGTGGGTTGTCTTACAAGGTTTATTTTCTGAAAATGTTATTGGTTGGGGTTTTTTTAAATAAGATTTCCATGTGTTGGTTTTTTTTGCTCTGAAGTCTGGAGGTGTCAAGAGCATCACAAACTTAAGTTTATTGTGAGCAGCAAATTTCTTTCCCCCCTCCTTTATTTCTAGAGCTCATACGATATACCTAAGCTTAAACCACTTCAAGACACTTATTTCTTAAATTCTGGCATCCTTCACTGTAACACCGAATTCCTAACAAATGCACAGATGTCCTCCTATGTCGCTTTCAACTCATAACCCTCTGTCTATTCTAGTAACATAAATAATGTAAAAAGGACCAAGCAGAATTACAACTACCTGTGTGTGGCTAATGTGAAGGCCTGGAGCTAGGATATTTTTTAAAATTAGATTTTTTAAAAAATAATTTGAAATCTTTTACTATTTTCTCACAGTGAAGAAGTTTATGCCAAGAACTGAAAGGCACCTGTAAACAAAGCAAAGCCACTACAGCCACAGGGTAGAAGTCTCAAGGCCAATAAATCTTGTTTTCCTTCACCTCTTTCCTAGAACTTGATAGAATTGTATGCGTTTGTCTGTTTTTGGTTTTTTTGGGTTTTTTTTGGTTTTGTTTTTTTTTAAACTGCAGATTGCCTACAATTGCTTTAGTTGCATTCAGCTAGGGATAAGTACGTACTAGACAATGCCTGTGTCATGTTCCTTGCTCACGACACTCAGATGGAAACACCACCTCCGCCAGCCAGGATAAACTCAGTTCAGCTGAGATCAAGATACGCAAAGGACTTCTATTCAAAGGACTGTCACGGAAGAGGCAGCATCCTGATAAAGGGAGGAGGCACTCCGGGAACCAGAAGCCGTGGGAGGAAGTGCATACGTAGCTGCGTTCCTGCAGAGGGGTTTGGAAGAGAAGGCAGCAACCAGCGATTACACACAGGGGAGGCAACAGCTCATCTTCCTCTACTGAGCACATGCGGCGTAGAGGCTTTCCCCAAGGGAGCAATCTTGACCGAGAATTCCCAAATCTGTCCTTCAAACAGGCAATAGACGATTGCAATAAATACAAAACATGTGTACGTGCGCTTATCCCTTACAGGTCCGCTCATCCATTAACATCCCCCAGCCTTCCAGCCCAAATGGTCAGGAATTAATTTTCAACAGGCTTTTGAAGTAGTTATCTATAATTTGCTTCCACACAACGTGTGTTTACTTTGCAAAATCAAATCCATGCTCAGAACCCAGAGCAAAACACAGCGGGCCCATGGAAAAAACTAGATGTGTACGTTACAGAGAAACAATGGAAAGTAGTTCTACAAATAAGAATTACAATAGTCTATTTTGTGTACTGCTTGCTTAAAGCTGTATGAACGTTATAACCAAAGCCTTTTTATTCATACTACTTTTGTCAAGAGAAGAGGAAATAAACACAGTTTACTGCTGGAGGAATAAAGGCAGGGCCATAAATACTTACAATACATCATAGTTATAAAAATAGTATCTCTTCTTAGAGCCAATGACGATCTTTCTTACAGCTCAATAATGCAAAAAGGTTAAGTATTCCTCAAACATGCTTTTTTCTGAGCAATGTAGAGGTTTACTATTGCTGGTTACAATCTCAAATTGAAAGCATGCTAAAGGACAGGAGGGGACCACAATAAGGAGAAATCTCAGGTGCAGTTTTGCTAAAACCGGGTCAGGAATGGGAGAATGAAGTATAATTTGTCAACTCAACTGTGGAGTGTTCTCCCATTATCCTGTTCAAGGCATCCCTTTTTCACAACCTCTGTTGTAAAATATTTTGATCAAAATCGTGGTTTTGGTCGATGAAGTAGCAAATAGGTCTTTCAGTGCAATTCCCTATTTGAGAAGGATTTTGTTAGCAATTGGCTGAGCAAATTCCCACTCACAATAACAGCTGTGAACCCTGCTGAGGGCATCTGTTGGGTAGTTAATACTTGTTGGGAACTATCTTGCTTTAAGTGTCTTCTGTTTACAAAAGGAATTCCTACACTTTTTAACACAGTGTTAAAGATATTGCACCTCCTGTTTGTTTACATATAATGTTCGATCCATGTTGTCTTTGCTCACCCGTACTGATTTCCCTCTCTACAGGGGGCCAACATATCGAAGGACTTTTTTGATTGCCTTCAAGTTTCAACTGAGTTATAATAACAACAGCCTACATACAGAAAGGTTATTAAATGAAGTGTTGTAAGAGACTGCTGGCCCAATTCTTTCCTTTCTAGGCAGCAAAAAGGAGGAGAGACTCCATGGAAGCTAAAATTCAAATGGATGTCAGAGTAAGAGGGACCTACGATAGCTTCTGCACCAGCACTGTGAGCAGAGCAGCCACCTCTGCTCCCGTGGTTACCACTTTTTGAGGAGCACTGTCCGCCCAGACTCTACTGACCCTTTGCACGTACTCCACACTAAATTCCTTCGCCGTGCGGGGGCTGTTGGAACCATGTTAATACTCTGGGACATGTGAAGCGATGCAAGCGTGGAACAGATGCAAGTCTCTTTCAAGTTATCTTCCCAATACAAAACCCAGGGATACAGAGCTCTGCAAAAGGGGGAAAAGAGATCACATCAGAGTATCTGTGTTAACAGCACACCTCCAAAGCCTCTAAGGAAGTCTATACTATCATTTACATAGCAAGCCCTTCCCCAGGCCTGACTCACCATCGTTCATGTGGTACATCTGCAAATAAAGGTGGTTCAGGCACGAACAGCCCCTACCTCCAGCGATGAAGGAACCTTCCACTGTACCCTGCATGAGCAAGGCAGAGGTGCCCATCAGTGTAGGGATGGAGGATGGTCCCAGGAACACACTGACTAGCTCACCAGCAGAAGATCTGAGGTAGTGGTCAGTTCTTCAAAATAATCTGAATGCCTTGAAACAGGAATAAGGTTGCGGAGGAGTATGGAGACTATACCGCCTAGGCCTACAAACTAACACGCACAAATGGGCATAAGTAAGAGCAGTATGTAGAGAAATCATCTCCTCTTTGTCTACAGAAGTTGGCCCCCCTGATAACAGCTGTTTAATTCCCTAGGTGAACATTAAAATTCTTGCTAAAATATCTGCAGCGCTGCTGTCCAGTCCAACAAAGGTTCCTGACTGCTGAGCTCCCTCTTGCAGGCATGTTTTAAAAGGAGACTGAAAAACGTTTAGGCTCACCCTCTTTTGTGGACATAGGGTAGGAGGACATTTGTAACACAAATTGTCGCAAGTGGATGCTGCTCATCAAGATAATACACATAATAATGTACGTACAAAAGCAATGGCATGTTTTCGGACAACCACTCAGAAATTTTAGGAAGAAAACAGGAGATACCACACAGCTGAATTCTGACAATACACGTCAGCAAACCCAGTTTGAACATAAAAAACCACTGTTGTAAACACTCACATTCATAGAAGAGTGCTACAAATTTAATATTAAGTATGCAAGGATTTAATTTTGGCTTCCATTTGCAAACTAATACCTTGTGTAGTAAAATTTTTCCAGCAGTTACATGAACACGTAAGTCTAGAATAGCAGCAGAAAAAACAGTGTAATAATTACCAGTACTCCTTTTTTGCAGGATCTCTCCTTTTCCCTGTGTTCTTCCATCAAACTACATAGGAAATCTAGCAAATTTTTAGCTCAATATGCTTATTAACCATGGTCCAAATAGGTCAGTATTGTTACATATGTTACTTTGGTGAAGGCGTTATTTCCTGCTCGTGTTGCTCCTCCATCCTATTCCAATTCTGAAAATGTTTTCAAATACGTTTTCAAAGAGACATGATTACCATTTCAGAAATACGTATCTGACATAGCATCTCACAAAAGTAAACATTTATTTAATACCAAATAAAACTAAGCTCCTTCTGAGTGTAACTAGAAGATCCAAGGCCTAAATCTGTGTTTATATAAGCTGATCTGGTGCTTCAGACTTACTCCTGACATATACTGATGTGAAATGACAACAGAATGAGATTCTTACAAAATAATTTATTCATCTGCACACCAGACATGTTACCATTCTAGTCTGTTTTAAGAGCCAGGGATTGTGATGGTACTCGGCTTACTTTGTACCGAAATCTACAATACATTAAAGCTTTCTACTGAAAGAAGCCATATTACAATATTTAAATTCCGTATTGATATTATTACCTGTAAACCACTGTGATTTGGTAGCGCCACCCCTTCACAGGGCTATGGCTGAGTGACATGAACAAGCAGAAAGCAGACTTCCCTGGTGTACATAGTTTTGCAGTGACTGAACCTCAAAAGCACTTTAAGTCACCTGAATCGGGCTTCCGCAAGTCTTCAAAATAAAGTGCTAGCTGAGACTAGACCTTTGCTGTATATTGAAAACACTCTAAGAAAGCAGGCACTCTAGAGAATTGACTCCACTTTTGAAAGGCTTGTATCTGCGTGTAGGATCTATACGTTTGCTATCACACTAACCTCACAGTCTTAATGCTGAGGATTAATATATGTAACACTATAAATTCTGTACACATGGGTATAATTGTATCTCATACGGCTGGATTACGGTACCGCTATCACTTTCATACTGCTAGTTTAATTTCTGATTTTTTCCTCATTTTCTGCCTAACGTCAAAGATGTGATGTCTAGATGAAGGATGACCAACTCTAAGCTTTTGCTCATCCATTGAATTGTATGCATATGGTTGCGAGCTCACAATGTGTAAGACAAAAAGGTCTGAAGACATCATCATCAATGTTTCCGAACAGCTGCACACTGGTGACTTTTCTTAATTGATTCAAAGTAATTACGACTTATTGGGAGAAAATAGAAAATAAAAGCAAATCAGCAACAAAAATATCACAGGACTAAACTGAAAATATAAACCAAGAGTATCTTGACAAAAGCACATATAATGAAGAAAGGCTTTTGCTAGTATGCCAGAACAGTGACATCTTGTGGGGGTTTTACAGAAGTGAGTTTACAGAGGGACAGAGCAAACTAGTCTGCAATGTTGTGTAATTAGAAGAAAGACTACTTCAGTAGTTCATTTAATACGTATACCATTAATAATATTTGGTAGAAATTAGGCTTTATTGCTTTTATAATTAGGAATAAAAATAATGATAAAAAAAAGCAGATAAACAGCTAGTAAGGAAAACTTTCAAAACAAAAATTAATGGAGTGGAGTGGAGTCCAAACAGCTCTGCAGCAGTTTCCTCTGCTCTCCCAGGAAGTAGTTATATTTATCACTTAAATATTACTCATCCAACATAATAATGGCATAAGGGCAAAGTTATAATAAACTAAAAGAATTACGTTGTAAAGGCATACAGTCAAACATAAAAATGACATCCATATTAAGTGTTTTTTAAAAACACACACGTAAATATTTAATAAATAAAGCATGGATAATTATGCTGTTTGTTTCCATTATATGTACTTCTTGAGAAAGCAAAGTTATATCACAATGGAAAACTAAAATAATATATCTGACTTTCCAGTACAGTATGCAAGATTTGGACCCTTCAGATTGCATCAGAGTATATGAGTTTCTGGAACAAATCTTCAGCCACTGTAAAGTGTCGTAACTCAGCCAAGATACTCAAGTCTGACAGTTTACAACAAGCAAGAATGTTGTGATTTTTTTTTTTTTTTAAACAAGTTTGCACCCAAACTAAGTTATAAAAACATAACATTTACATCTTGGAAGATGATAGATTTTCCTACCATAATGCTCATGTGTTCATCTTATTTTCTTTTACCTGAGTAACCTAAGTAAACAGATTACAAGGCAATTTAAACATATTAGCTAGTACAATGTTTACCGGACTTCTCATATATAGAAATGTACTTGACACTATTTGCAGTTTTACAAATACAAAATGAGTAAGAATTTTAAAACATATTTACTGAGCAGCCATGTCTTTGATACCTGTACAAATCAATAGGTGCAGTGGAATTATGTATAGAATTTATGATTTAATTTTCAAACAGCTTTTGTGCAACCTGGCTGTAATGTGCATTTAAAGAACTGCTGTCAACATCACAGATCTGTAATATTTACTGGTGCCAGAAATGGGGAGTACAGAGTAGGACAACAGCTCCTAAAATAGTACTGTGCTATGCAGACATCTGTACATAATTCAAATAGTGCATATTACTCACTGTCTGATGAGGAATAATAGCTGCTAATACAGACACGGGCATTTACAGGTATTAGGTTTGTTATAGTAAGTATGGACGAACGAACTTTTCCATACAGAAACATTAAAAGGAAAGGACTTGAATTAGGAAGTTATGTAATAATTAAAGAAGGGAAGTTATGTAATAAATAACAAAACTTTCCATTCAACTTGCAGAAGATTAGTACAGCAGGAAAAAATCCTTTACAGTAGCAAAAAATCCTTTACAGTAGCAATGAAACCATTCAGAAGCATTTCCAAATCAAAAGTAATTCAGTTTTATTTTATAATCAAAGCAACTGAAAGTAAAAAAAAAAAAATCAACATGAAGAAAATTTAGTTTATTTCTGGTAGTCTTGTTAGTGTACTTCTGTGTTATTGTACCTCTCAGATGTTTCCTCCTCTTTTTGTGCTCTATTCACTCTATCACTTTTGATTTTTAATACTTTTTTTTAAAATTTCTTTAGTCCAACATAAATCCATAGACACTAAAGCACAGTGAATGTGCAATTTGCAGACTGGTGCGAGTGAAAAACCGTAGGAATTCAATTACTTTTACGAGGTAAGCTTGGAGTAACTTGGAGGAGAAAATTTGCGCTTCAAGTACTTGAGAATGTAAAGTGGAAGACAGCTAACAACAGTGATTGCTGACACTTTCCACAGGAAGGTCACAGTTGTGATAAAGGCAACATCTGCAGAAACAAAAAGGGAAAATAAGTAATGGGAACTGATAACATGGAAACTGGAACTTCCATGCTGCAAAGTCAATTAAAATCTCTTAATTGTTTGCTTATGCTATTGTTCAAGACCATGCAAAATTTAAAAAAAAAAAAAAAAGGCAACAAAACAACAGAAAGAGAAAGTTAACTTCAACATTTTGGTTTTGCCAACTCTTTTCTTTAGACAGGAACTTCAGAGTTCCTTTACGGTCCTTACACTGTTTTGCAGCACAACATAGTTTTAGGGGAAACAGAATCTCAATATAAATGCAAAACTTTCCCATAATAAAAAGTAAAGGCATCTTGTTTTTCTACTAGTAAGAACGATTTTTTACCCACTATAATACAAGCTCTAAACCAGAAATTCTGCCACCTTTTTGGATCCTTTATTCCATATTCAGATTTCTCTGAAACAGTCACAACTAGAGTGAATGATTCTTAAAACCTTAGAGATTAGAGTCCAAAAATTTAAAGGGAAAACAATGTAGTGATATTGCCACAAGCCACAGTGAAAAGCTATATTTTGTGACAAACATTAACGAGAATGGTGACACTCTACACTTGCTACTGAAATTTTTTTACTATATTTCCATATTTCCAATGGTCAGGTAGTACTAAAGTTATCATGGAAAGGTCCCAGAAATGAGGTTATCTGAAGAACGGGGGTGGTATTTTTGCTTTTTTCCATTATTTACAAATGTGTATATTAAATAATTTACTACTCTAATGAATTTTTAAAGATTTAAAAAAAAAAAGAATTCAAGAAAAGTTAAACTTCACCTACCTAAGAAAGCTCCAAAAGACACTCTGCCTATACCTGTTTCACAAAGAGGGAGAATGAAAATGAAAGGATAGATTTACAGAAAATACGAAAGTTATGTGAAAAAAAACCCAAGCAGGTTAGCAACACAAAAAGGAAATGAGAAAAAGTTAGTAGCTTTAACTGGAATATTATTGCCTTTCACATGACAACCAGAATATTTTAAATAGCAATTAAACCAAAATATTTTGAAAATACAAGGATTTTATGTTTGGTCACGTTTTAAGGTTTTAAATAGGTAGGCAGTTTCCTTACATTTGACTTCAAGGTGTAATTTACTGTATAGACAACTTGATCAGAGCTGTTTTAATGTGAATTAAAATTCACTTCAGAAAATGCAATACAGAAATGCTTTAGTGCTCCAACTTTACTCATTAAAAATACTTTGCATATTAGATTTCAATGTATAAACTTGTACAGTTTTAGCTTAAGCCTGCTTAGACATACTAAAAGTCTATGTAACGTATCACAGACAGGGTTAATAAGGCCATTGTGTGCAATTAGTTCAGAAACCTAAAAACTGAATTACTTCCATGAGTCAAAGCAGTATCGAATAGCTTTGCCTTTCTAATTTGAGCGCCCTGTCATACTTAAGATATTTCTTTGGGAGGAAATGCTGCTTTTAAGTAACATCATTGAAAGAAACATTTTGTTTGCCAATGAAGTCAAGCACTATTGGACTAGATTGTTTTCAGTTCTTCTGTACCTTGAACTGTAAACTGTAACTTAGGTTTATACTACAGTACACGCACAAAAAGAGACTCCCTCCCCACAGCTGTAATGTGACAGATTAAATAAGAGTGAAGCATTAAGCAGAAGTAAGACTAACTGAAATGGATTTTCTCAGAGTAACTGATTAATAACACACTTTTAAAAATACGTGTTTACAAAAGCCCGTGAAATTGCACCCTTCTCAGTAGCCTGAATGATGAAAAATACAGAAGTTAAGTCCCCAGGCTGCAAGAAGCCACGCGACCATTTACTTACTCAGTTGCTTGGACTTGTCCAGCAAATACATGAGGACAGTAAAGCACGCCCCTTTACAGAAAGGTTTGCAAGGAACAAAGTCCCTGCAGTTTTTACACAACTGTAACACACCTACAGGTGTTTCTCACTGAAAAACACCTATAAAGGACAGAAGGACTGGCTGTCACCAATACTGAAGACTTACAAAGGTGAAGCAAGTTCTCCTTTATGAAGTTCCTGGAAGTTTAGACTTAAGACCCAGTACCTGCATCCGTTCTTGCTTGCTCCTTTCATTTGTAATCTGGCTGTGGAGATTCAGCTATCAAACCCAAAATCTCTATTAAAGAGTCTGTCCATTAGTGTCAGAGAAAAGAAAAAGGTACTCTGGCAAATATGAAATAACGTATAATACAAGTATCAAGCCCAGCTGGGTTGTTTCTTCATTAAAATTCAACTCCTGAGAAATCTGGGAAGCAACAGAACACCTGGGACAGGCAGTGAAGCATTTATTGATTAAAAGAATAATTCTGTCATCTAAATACACTACCCTAGTTTTGAACACCTGGGACATGAGAGAGTGAAAGCAGAACTATGAGTCTCCTAGAAACTCCCATATAACATGTAATTCTTTCATGAGAAGTGACAACTGAAAAAGAGCAACTCCTTACTCATCAGCTCCTGAAAAAAAAGAGAGAGGAGCTAGATTCTACTCCTTGTGAGATAAAATCAAAATTGTTATATGTATTTCTGTAAAAAATACATTTGTAAAATCACACTTAGATAGTTGCTTTTTACTGAAGCATAATTTGATATAAAAAGAAATATGTATTATTTTGATGCTCAGATCCTTGACTGCTAAGATTTGCAGTTTAAACGCGTTCTTTCATCTTGTGAACTATGAAAAATCAGAACCTTAAGACACAACATGGGATACTGCAATTTCAAGCAAAGAAAGCTTAATATAAGCTTAATGTAATTATGAAACAATGATTCTTATATAAAGTATTTATCCTGATAGCCTTCTGCCTCACTCTCTAGCAATACTTCAGCTCTTTTCATCTTATGGGTTAGATCTAATGAGGTCCACTTGGTCTGGCAAGAAGCTTGCATGTTTGAGTAAAGTTTATCATCTAGATAAAACATACTAACAGGAATAAAGATTGTCAAAGTCCAGGAGAAAAGGATAAGAGAATATTTTAACCCAACATTAATTAAGCCTAATTTCAACTCAGGCATATTTATAAAGGAGAAGGCTGTATTTCACAAAGCTAACATCACCTATTCTTATTTATGAAATGAGAAGAATATTAAAAATATAAAGCACAGTTCTTTGCTAAAATACTTTTACTACTACTCACCAAAGTATTCATTTAGAAATGCAAGAGAGGCCACATAGCAGCCAAGACTGAGGAATTCAGCCACCACCATTAACCAGTGCCACGTTCGTATGGTCAGTGCAACCATCAAGAGCTCAGTCAAGATTAGGGCAGTGAAGGAAATGGCAACGACATGTACAAATTCAGATTCAAAAAGCAGCAGGGCTCCATACATCAGAATACCACCTAGGAAAGGCACACAAAGTTAACCATACACTGAGCAACGAAATGTCAGTGTACCGGTTTTTACAACTGCACATTGAGTATTCAATTGCTTACCATGAAAACTTGCCCAGTAATTTTTTTAATAAACACAGCATTGATCTTTCTAAAAGAACAGAAGTGATATTTACTGTACTTTGTGCATGTGAAATAAAACAACCAAAGTAAAGCTGTAAAGAAATAAAACTATTAGAAAATTAAACACCTTTTAGTGCAATATATCTGATGAACTGTTAATTAACCTCATTTTGTCAAGTGCTACAAATAAATGAGATATTGTCGAAAGTGTAATTACTTTTAACTGATTACATAATTCAGATTTCTTAACAGTACTTCTGTCATTCCATGAAAGAAAACTACTGTGTAAATATATGCAATGTGATAAGCACTCATTAAAATTTTTCTGGATTAGCATTTAATTAAAAACATGTCCTTTTTTAGGCGACATGCATCAATAAAAATACCAATCCACGCTGTGTTTTGAATAGACCTGGCACACTACAGGAATATCGATTTACAAGATAAACAGAAAGCAATATATATAAACTGCTGATGAAATGTTAAGCTTTGGGAATTCAACCTACAGCTGAAAAACAATATTGCTAATAGCAGACAAAAAATTCTCAGTTCAGTACAATTAGGACTCTCTCCTACCTTGGTAAATACTGATTAAAACCCAGATGAGGAAGGTCTTAAACGACAAAGATCTTCCCTAAAAGAAACAAGTGAGAGGACAGTTAAACAAAACTTTTATAAAAAATAAATCTACTCAGTCCATATATTTTTAATTGTAAACTACTACAGAGATATCTTACAAATAAAATAAGCAGTCTTTGAAATTATACAGGCTAAAAAGTGTCTACTTGTTTTTACAATTCTTCATTGCAAACTTTCACAGAAATCACACAAAGTCTAAATTTGGGGGTAGGATAGTTAAGGCCTTCAACAGCAAAGATACTTTACCTTGCAATGCTCTGGCTCATTTTCAGAGGGATAATTACAGTAAAATTAGTTTATTTTTTATTTAAAATGTTTTTTGTCTGTTTTGTAAAGCGTAGTCTTCAAGAAAAATAGCATTGTATACCTACTGACCTAACCCTCAAGCAAAACTGCTGTCACTAGTCTCATCTAAATGTTGGATAAACTATTTATTTGCGTTCATAGAATAAACATATGACTACTGTAAGTTTTCAGCAAGTAACTATTACCAAATACATTTTAAATCATCTTGTGGTTGTGAATGTTAGAGATTGAAACATATGCATAAATCAAAGAATAAATGCTGTACATGTGCATTCTGTTAGAATTGCAGAGCTGAAAGGATATACATCTAGAAGGATAAAACAGCAAACAAAGCAGACATTTTGGCGCAAAAGAAGTGATCACCGGAACAGGGAAGAATCAGCACTTTACAAAGAAATGTGCTTCATTGCTGTAGAAAGTGATGAATTAACTCTTTCTATTACTTCATTATAGGCTAAAACATTTTCCTGGATAGGTGGAGTTCATGGCAAAGTGCTAAAGACACTTTCATAATTCTGTGCATAGTCTAGAATGTTGGTGACAGACTGAACATATGGGAAAAAATTCTTGCACAAGCACGAAGAAACAAATTTTTCTCCTCCTATGAGTGCCTACGAATTTTCCTTTGAGTATTGGACATTGCTACCACCTTTGACCATAGCTCCTAATTAGCAAGACTTGTGAAATAAGAATGAGTTTGAGTTTTGGTTCACCTTTATGGAACTAGAAGGGGTAAGTCACTCCTGAGCCTCTAAGGAACACTGCACAACAGGCTGTGAATCATTTTCAGATGAAAGCAGGGAGCCCTCTTACTTGTACTTCCTTTCAAATTTTCATCATCTGTTCTAGCTATAACTCTGTAGGAGCCACAGTAACAGTAATATTGAATCAGTGGATCCTCCAGGGTATGTGGCCACACCCGTTTCTCTGAACCTTGCTAATTTTCTCTTCTTGCACCAGAGCAAGAGTCGGTCAATGACTTGTGCCAATATACCTTACTCTTTTAAAAAATCCAGAAAGCATTTTCATCACTGGCATATCCCAGAAAAGAAACCATTCCTAGGAATACAATTATAGTCCACGTCAACGCATATTTGAATAACAGTAGATGAATAGCATTGGTAGAGATTTGCATTGAGTCCCTAATTTGAAAAATGATGTGCAGAAATATGTAGGCTTCACAGCGTCATGACTATGGCAGCATGATCATAAATTGTTGTAATAAACACAGTAAAATTACCTTGTAATAGTACAGTCAAATGTAGCACATAAATAACTTTTTGTACTACTCATCCATAGTCGTTCACTGACCATCATCTGCCCCACACAATGCACTGAACTGTACTCTCCAATTTCTCCACATTCTCTTTTTTATTTTTTTCCCCTTCTGAAGAGAATTATTTGGGTTCTACTTATTTAATACTCATAGAGGTGCAACAGAAGCTGGGAAAGCCAGTGATTCAGCATCTCCAAGAACTGCCACTTAAGCCTAAACAAAAAACTTTGCCTGCATTCATCTCCCCATCCTGGGCAGTTTCTGAGTACAGGCTAGCTTCTGTCTTTGCAAATAAGATGCTTCCTAGTTCCTTCAACAGGCCTCCACAGGCAAGCTTATAACCTGCCTTTAGCAGGTTTAAGGCCATGCTTTTTTGAGATTAATCATAGGCTGAAATCTCACGAAGAAACTTTAAAGGTTCTGAAGAGGAGAGAGAGAGAATCAAGACCTCCAACAGACGAGAAAAAATTCTCTCAGACTATCATAGCTAATAGCTAATTTAATACAATTAAAAAGACAAAGGCTCTGAAAAGTTTGGACCCTCTTCACCTATAGTCTGGTTTTGGACTTTTAGATACATCTTCAAAGAATCTGCTATCCCTAAAAAGACTATCTGCGTCTGCCTTGGATCATAACTTTTCTAGCTGACAGTTTAAGATGGAGCAGAAGTACCTTTCAAAAAACTTATGAAAACAGAATCTCGAGATTTGTTTCACTTTTGCAGGTTACGGAATTATACACTTTTGTTGTTTGCAGGTATGCGCAAACACACAGAAAGCAGTATCTACAGATGATTCAATTAAGACATATCAGTTATCAATATCTGTTATTTAAAGAAAGTCAGATTTTGGAGATGTCAGTACCAATTCTCGGGGCGGGGCGGAATCTATAGATTAATTTACCAGTTAAAAAAGAAAAAGCAGCTGTGAAAAAGTAAGCATAAATAACTCCAGATCCTGTGGCCAGAACTAAAGCAACTTTTACATTAAATTATTTCAGTCCAACCATTGCCGACTCAACAAATTTATTAATAAAACTGAGTGGAACATTTGGTACTATGGATTATTTCCATAGTACAAAAGTCTGCATTACATTATTTGTGCATCTGTCTCACATGGAATACCTTAAGAAAATGATTTTAAGAATTCCCAGTTTTGCATACTGGAGATTCCACCATTTGTTTGTATCTGACCACTGAAGACATTCGTACCTTTGTGAGATCCTTATAAAGTTCTGGATATAGCAATGCCATTTCTGGCTTTACATCCTGATCCAATACTAGAGAGAAGACTGGAAACATAGTATATATGGTTGCATACCTAGGTGAAAGGAAAGGACATAAATTGACACTTTTGTATGATACAATTTTAAATCGATCTACCGAGTTCAATTATTCATTTTACGTAACTGGAATTAAACTGGTTCTTCTACCCAGTACTGAGGCAGCTTACCAATACAGCTTTACACGTGCAACCTGCTCTTGTGCTTCTGAGAGCTGCCAGTCGTGAGAAGTTACAGAGCTTTTATACATTCAAAACCAGTAAATACATGTCTGTCTTCTACATATATCACCCAAGCTTATCACCTGTTACCATACCCCCTGTGCACTTGCACTTTGGACAACCAGTTCAAAGACCTGACATTTAAATTCGACCACAGACGACAGCATGAAAACTGAAGAAAAAACAAGTGCTATATTCTGGACATCAGAATGGTGGTACAGGTTGGTGGATGAACAAAAATCCTAACAGCTCTGTAAGTGGCTTTGGATTTTAGTACACGCATGCCAGATGTATAGTTCAGTATGTACTTACCAAGAACTTAGCACAACTATTTACCAACATTTTGGAGAGGTCTACTGCTTTCCTCTGCACAGTCTGGTGGAATCAGACCTTGATTTGACTATGATTTAAGTTACTACTGATTTAAGTTGTTACTGTTTACAAGGAGTATAAAAAGAACTTCTTAGGACAGAAGGGGGAGAGAGAAGGACTAATATATGCATATGCCTCAGCTGTATGACTTGGGGAACCATTTTACTAAAGCAGCTTCTGCAACAAGGCCCGGGTGCTCCTAATCCTGCACGCATTCACCCAAAGGGAGATCTACGTGGCAGACTCGGGTAGTGCACTCTCAGAGGAAATTTCAGTCAGTAGCTTCAGCTCCATTTTTAACAGAAAAATCTGTGATTCTCACTGAGGCTTGCAGGGCAAACTGTGTAACAGCTGAAACTGCTCTCGGAGATTCCACTATTGTTTTCACGCCATATGTGAAAAAGGTTATACGGCATCTTCTTCTAAGGCCATGCAGATCCCTCTCTTCAGAGAACTGAAAATGAGGTTCCCCCCCTCATATAGCGCACATTCAACCTAGTTTGACTTTTTTTTCTTCTTTCAGATTTTGGTAGCATACCAATGATAGACATATGAAAAACGTGGCACACACCAACTACATGATGTTATTTTACAAGTTAGTTTGCTGTATTTACTACCAGGTATCGTAACTGTTCGTTTTGACTTACCCTACCATTAGGAATCCTTGGTACAAGGGAACAGATGCAAAATAGAAGACTGATGAAAATACAGCCTACAAAAAGCAGATAATTATATATATCTAATATAATTCTATATATAAAACATTGCAATAAATAACTAAACAATAGTAGTTAAGATTTTGTGACATTTCAAAGACAGACATAGTGTTTTTAACTATTCAGAAAATGAAATTTTAAATACCTGCATAGTTGAAATAATAAGGCCTCGGTGCATGACAAATTGACCAAGTGCTGCTGATCTTTTGTAACTGTTTCGACCGTGTACCATCAGCAGCCTACCTATGTGTTTAAACTGTGTGATAGAAAAGTCAGCTGCTAGGGAAGCTTGTTTTCCCTCCTAGAACAAAACACAAATATTCCAAATATAAAACCCAGTGTAAAAGATGTGTTTCAAATTTCAAAATTCTAAGTGATAATTAATTTCAAAAGTCAAGTTTGCTCCTACTTCAGAGATCAAGCCTGCAAAGAGACCCAAAGGACAATTTTTTGAGCATATTCTAAGATAAACTGGCTGTAACAAGTAAGTTTAATCACCTATCCTGCTTCTTTCAGGTAAATACTACACAGAAATAACTATACTGTTTCCTGCTTTTCTTGCTTTTTGTGTTTAAAAAAATAAAGCAGAGGACACAGAGGCAAAGAAAATATTAGTTCAAAGACCAAGCATTTTTATCATCTTAGAAATTATTAATTCACTACAGTTTAAGAACAAAGCTTCTAATCCCATGTTACGAAACTACTATGTAGTACATATTTGACAATGAAACTGTTAACGTTACCTTGCCTTCAATTCCAATTCCACAGTCTGCTGCTTGGATCATGCTGACATCGTTTCCTCCATCACCTGGAAAATGTCACTGCAATATTCAGCTCTTCAGAGGTTTTACTCTCCTGGCCTTACAGTATTTTAGAAACCTCTTATGTACCTTTACATTCTTACAATTAATCTATGGATTATGACTGATTACTTCATCAGTTGCGACCTTTTTCCTGTGGACTAAGGAGGATAACCACACCTTTCTCATGGAACAGCATTTTCTGCTACAGCTACATAATACCTGGCTGTTGATAAAGTCTCTTTGGCTTTGTTTCAACTATTTCTCAATGGTGCCATCTACTGCTTAAGTTTATTACAGATTTTAGCTACTGCAAATGAAGATCGCATCAACAGTTACCTATTGCACACGTGCGTTTTCCAGTGTGGTGCTGTAACAGTTTCACAATATGAGCTTTTTGGGTGGGAGAACATCGGCAGCACACTACAGCAGGACACTGACAAGCCAACTCAACAAATTCATGCTCATAATACTTTAGACAAACCTAAGGAAAGAAAATACACTTGAATTTACTTACTATTAAATAGCACTACATGTAGTCTAATAGAAAATAGTATAAAGAATTCTTTTATGAAGTTTTGCTTGCACAACATCCATTTGGGGGGAAAAAAAGACACGTTCTCCTGACTGTGGCTTTAGTATTTTAAGCTGACACTTCTCATTCATTTAGAGAGCCAACACGCTTTGGGGTTAAGAGAAGAGCTAATACTAAAGCACACTGCATACAAAATCCAGAGATCAGAGAACTAACAACATTGGCACATCTAGAACATATATCCCATAATTATCACTCAGTGAAAAACAAAAGTATCTCTAAGGACAACTTAAAGTATGGGCAAATATCAGAAAAAAGTTTAAGAGCATGAAGACACTGACACTTTACTTTTTGAACATAAATTCTTACCTCAAGTGAGTCCCCAGATATCACCAAGGCACAGTCATGCTTCCTCCTAAAGGCATTTAGTTCTAAGTGAGCCTCTCCTCGAGTGGTAACCTTCAATACAAAACACTCACTTAAAAGATTTTGTTATAATCTTAAAAATAAAAAACCTGCCTAAGTAAATTAGGTTTCGAGCACTTGAACCCAGAAGGCCTTAGTTCTTCAACAAGTGTTTTATCCCAGTGCAAGCCCAATACCCATGGGATGTGACTACAATCCTTGAATCTTACGGAGTGAAAAAGTAACCTTCAAACAAGGAAAACCTATGTAGTCAGCTTAAGTGGTTCCTCACCAAAGTAGACCAGGGCTAAAAATTTAATGAATTAACGACATTAAAATATCTTAAATTCAAGCTGACCTGAGTCTTTCCATCGTGGCAGGGCTAGAGAAACAACAGACAAAAAAACGAGCAACCCCCCCCAACTTTTATTTATTAACCAGTAAAATATGTTCTTAGAATAATGCAAAATGTTAAAATTAATAGTTCCTCCAGTTTGGGCAAGTAGACACAGATTTCAAAAGGCACAAAAATGCTCAGTAGTACGAATCCTTTTGGATCTTGCATGAGTTTGCAAACAGGATCAAATGGCATAATACAAAAGAACTACATCATAGATTTTTTTTATTTACATAATTACTGTTTCAGAAAGGCCCAGCTATCAAATGCAAAAAATGGTCAAAGGTTCCCAAATAGATTTTGGAAGGTTTTGAGCTAGAAACACAGAACATGAAAAATGTAAATTATAATCAGATTTTGAGGAGACTGTCAGTTTTGGTTTTTTGTTTTTTTCACCAATAAAAGATTGATGTATTTTAGAACTATCATGCAAGACAACATTCCAAGCACAGAATAAAACACAAACTCTGATTACACTTCCAATTTCGTCTCTGTCAGCACTTGATTAAACAGCTTCTAAGAAGTTTTGTCTTTGGCCCACTACTACCCAGGATCAGATGTAGTCCAAGGACCTTTCTCCCTTCAGATGGGCTCTACTACACATAAAATGTGAGCTACATTAAAAAGCACCTGCAAACAGAAAAAACTATACACATGCCTCAATTCAGAAATTTTTTTCCTTCTTTCCCACAATTAAACATGTAAAGAGAAAGCTTCTTGTCTGCCAACTGTTAGGAACCCTGGATGGAACTGGCCCATTATAATCCTTCTGCATTACAGAGATTAAGAGATGTCAGTACTTGGTGCATAAACAGGAGAACATTAAAAACAAAAGGCATTTTTTAGGAAAGCCAAAGCAGTAAATAACTTTTTATTTACTAAGTTATAACTAAAATAGAAGTGTCAGAGTGCTTGGTATGTTCTTATATTAATCCAGAAGTTACTTCTTTGCAACAAATACAGCCACAGAAATAATTCTGTATAAAGCCATTTTCTAACTAATTTAAAACTTTGGATACTCTAAGTTAACACAGTTTTATGCTGATCTCTTATTACCAGTCGAGGTAATGAAAATAAAAATCTGACTCAACTAAATAGATTTTGTTCTGTAAGACTTAATTTGTGGTGTTACAACATGGAAAGGTCAACAAAAATTGATCTGAAGTTTTATCAGAAGCATTAATAATTTAATTGCAAATAGTAGTCTGCAGGGCCTAATTTGCCATTCTGATGCTTCAGAAGAAACTACATTTACATGTAAATTATATTCATATAATTATTTCTGTAGGTGCAAGTGGTTCATTTAAAACAAACACAGACATATTATGTCTGATCACACAGCATCAGTCAAAGTCTGGAAAATCTATTTTTGTTTGGCTTCAGTAGAGTTGATGCTATGCAAATATAACCAAAATGTATACAAAAAGATATTTGGCTTACCTTTCTAACAATTATCTTAAACAGTCTGTTAATAAAATGCAACTATATATCATGATATACAAAAATATTCAAAGTTCTTCATACCGATTTGAACTATGTCTATACAGGGAATGTTGGCATCACAGTTTAATTCAGGATTAATTCTGCTTGACTCCAAAGAGTTCTATTAATAAAAATGCTAGAACAAGCAAGGACCACATTCAGATAGCCTAAATTCCTGGATACACTTTCCTGCTGGCTCAACACCTCACACAGACCCCTCTCCGTCATTATTCAGAAGTACCTTACTATGTTCTATGTATAAGTGAAGAGTGTAAATTGCATATTGAACCTGGGTCACCCAAACATGCCTACAAACATTTCTGTAGTATATTATCAAATCTAGAAAAAAGCACCTTTAAACAGAAGCAATGCTTTGTAATTCTACATCCCTGAATAACAACCTAAGTACTACTCTCTTGACCATTATTCTGACACTCAGTACCCATCAGTTGTCAATAAGCAGCCAACTACTAATCAAACAACATTGTTGTTAGCTGTCCTTTAATGAACCAACAAAAAAGTTGGAACTATACTTACAGGTCTGAAAATGTGAATATCTTGAGTCCTAGACACTAAGTGAGAACTTTTCGCAATGCAAGTTGCTGTCTCCAGTTTATCTCCTGTTAACATCCATATCTGCAAAATAACGTAAAAGTTTACTCCATTGGACATTAACGCGTCTGTTCTCCAAATCTAAATGACATCTCTCCAACCTTTTTCTGGTACCTTTTGGGACTGAATTACCACAGAAAACATACTGATATGAGCACTTTTAACTAAAATGAATAGGCAGATTTTACTGTGATAACACACAAAGCAGAAAAGAACTGTCTTTACTTCAGGCAGCTTCATTCTCCTTCCCTTCTCACAAGGGCCAATGTCTCAATTTACATGAAGACAAGATGAAACTCTGGAGAAACCCACTGGCATACCTGAACAGCAGGTAAAGCATAAAAGCCTTTCCCTATGGCCCTGATACTACACCTTGAGCAAAAGAGTGAGGATGCAGACAACTACAAAAGAGATAACGTTTGTCACAACAGTGTGTGACTCTAGTGAGAATCTATGCGAAAGCAGCAGCCAAGCAATGAGACAGCATATCCTAGAGGAAGAGCTACAGTCCCAATGCTCCAAAGAGGTCCTGCTCACTGACCATGCAGAACTGGGATGAAAGCATTAAAGTTTAAGGAATAAGGCTGAGGATCCATCTGTTGTTAAAGTGAGACAGCTCTCTCTCCCTCAGCCCCTTAACACCAAGAAAGTTGAAGGACAGCTGGATGAAAAACCATTAGCCCTATCCCAAACCAAACAGACCACACAGGAAGAACAACTTAAGCCGCAGGAGTTACTACTGGATAGTTACTAAGCGAACAGCTGCAATTTTATTAAACTGTACGCCTTCTTTTCCTGTACATCTCAGGTAAGATCCTTTTCATTAGTGTCCAGGTGGGTCAATGAATGAACAAGGGACTCGTGTTTTCTCATCAATAACCAAATGATCTATAATTTTATGACCTATCTACAGCTACTATTGTGTTTCCAGCCAAGGCTATTCCCTCAACCAACTTTCACATCCCTGACCAATTCCTTCTTGTTTGTTGTAGCTTGAGTAGCATCTCTCCTTTGTTGACTTCTCAATCATCTGTGTCAGGAAATTATTGTCATTGCACTTCAAAATTCTCCTGGTTTGCTTGTGCCCTCCTGTGTTGCCCTTCCAGCAGATACTGGGATGGTTGAAGTCCAGCACAAGTTCCAGCACGTGCAAATGTGAGGCTTCTTCCAGTTGTTTGAAGAAGGCCTCTTGTACTTCTTCTTGATCAGGCAGTCTGTAGCACACTCCCCATAATGTTGTCCACTAATGCCTGCCCACTAATTCTAACGCATAAATTCTCAGCTGGCTCATCATTTGTCCCAAGGCAGAGCTTCATGCATTCCCACTCGTCTCACAAAAAGGGAGATTCCCCATGCTTGCTGCAAAGCAAAATAACTTACCCTCCTTGTGAGGCTAAAAAATTGTACCTGATTCCATTTAACCAATGCAAAGGCAACACACCTTTTCTGTGCAGTCTGACACTGCTTCAAGCAAAACGTATATAATCGTGCCCACTCCCCTCAGATATTGTTCATATCTTTACTTCAAACCCTCTCTCAAATAAATGTGCATTTGACAGCTGTCTAGCACAGCCTGCCTATGAACAAAACACAGCACAAACTCTTGTGCAGATCTTTTCACACTGTCCCTTTAACGTGAGTTGGACAAACTCTGCAAGGGCAGTTCTGAATTCTAGTTCAACCAATGCACCTTTTTATCTTTGCTGAGACTTCTTTTGAGTGCCAACCCTGAAAACATTGTTATCATACGAATCTTGTGCCAATCTCATTTAGTGTCAGCTAGGGCAGTTTACTGTAGGCAGTCAGGGGATACACAGTCAGGGAGTCACATACATTTATCCATTGGTAATTTCCCTACAGAAGTAAGCTTGAGATCAATGAAACCTGGAGTGGACAAAGGAACTTCGTGCACAATGTCTTGTTTGTTTCATGCCCAGAATGTGCTTAGGACTTGACATATTTCTTATGTAGAATGAACATGAATGTAATATAATTCAGGTCTTGTTAGAAAAAAAGTTGATAAATGATAACCTGTTATGTCAGCAGTATATGTTTAGTACCTTTATTCCAGCATTTCTTAGCATCTCTAGAGTTGGTCTAACATCTGCTTGCAGCTGATCTTCTACTCCAGTGAGACACAGCAACTCCATTTCTCGCTCCAAACTCTCTACAACAGCAGCAACCTTCAGGTTTCTATCATGTATGCTCAACTTTGCTTGGTTATATCGACTCTGTTTGCACAAACACAAAACCCCTTAGAGTTTGCTATGACTCATGAAGTATACATTCAGTCTACCAATCAGATATAATACGGATTCACTAGGCTAAACATTTGTCTTTAAACGTCTTTAACGAAGAATAAGATTAAAAGAGCAAATTTTACTTTACACCCAATGTTGTGGTTTTTTCTGACAGATCACCGCAAGAGAATGCCTTCTGTAGAACTATTAAGAATTAGGCATCACAGCATCTAAGCAGGAACTGCTCTTATCTTTGAGGACAAGTAGATTTTTTAGGTCATGTTGAAGCTACAGAATTAACATTACACTAGCTTCTAGGAAAACACTGTCCAGTCACATAATAAAGCAAAACAGTATCCTATGTATGACTGCAGAACAATCACTAACGAATGACAAAATATCTAATCAATTGTGTGCCATATTGACATCTTAATCATCTCTTTTTGCCACCTTAATAGAACAAAAAAGAGAAATGTTCCCCTTGAAGTAACTAAACATGGTGAAGCACAAGATCCCTCTGTCCCCTCATACCTCAAAATCTTGATACTGTTCTTCAGTCAGTGACTTTTTGGCAACAACCAGTGTACGCAGTCCTTCTCGTGCCATATTACCACACTAAATGGACCAAACCACAGAATAATTACACAAATATTCAACCACATGTGCACGTTCTATACTATATGCTAGCAGGGGATATTGGTGTTTCTTTAGACTGTTTTTTTGGAGAAGCCACAAGCAGAATAAAAAGCAATTATACTTCAGGTCCCCCAAATGAAGTGGTATGCTATTGGTAAGCCAGTTAGATTTCCTCTCCTAGCTTAAAGAAACCTCTTTTAGGTTGAAGCTCTAAAATAAATTAAAACTATTATGAGGCACATAACAAGAGCTGTATCTTCTTTTTCCACTAAACATACCTCTTATCAGAAAAATATCTACACATTAAAAATAGCCATGGAATAGCATGTCTTAATGAAAAACAAGGCTGTCCAGTGCAAAACACTTATTGATTTGACCTCATAAAGCTAAATAAATTAAACAAGTATTTTACAATTAATTGTGCATCATTATCGCCAAAAGTAATTTTTATGACATTTTGCTAGGTCTTGAGGGAGTTTAATTTATTCATGTCCCCGAATAAATCAAACTGCCCTGCAGCAGATATTGATTCATATTGCCAATACCATTATGAACATACATGGTGTAATCATTGTATTAACATATTGTCTGTATGTAGGGTCAAAATAAGATGATTGCTGGTACTTACTAGAGCCACACAGTGGAAAAGTATTAATCAGTTTTGAAGTTCAGTCACTAACTATTTTATATTAAGTTCAATAAATGTGGCAAAAACCTATTTCAGTTTGGCTGCATCCCTTACTGAACTTCCTAATTCATAATCATACCTCACTGCAGAATTTGATATAAGAAGGACATTTCAGGATAAATAGGTTTATAGCAGAATACTTCTCAGAAGTAATTAGGTTTTATGTGAAAGGTCAGTCAATGAAAAACAAATTTCCTTGTTTTAAGTAGAAACGTGTTCTACTGTGACTACCAGCTTTGCTTTTCCTGTGGGTTGTTCAAGAATTGGGAATGATTCTAACCCCTTAAAACCCATTCAGGATATATGTAACTGGACTTCAAAACCCATTACTGCACTGGCTCAGGTTGTCCTTCGAACCTATTGCAATAATACCCAATATTTTGACTTTTTTTTATAAATTTTGATTTTGTTTCTTACCTCTTCTTCTAACCAATCATTGTACTGTACAATAGTGGACATTGCAACATCTGCACCCTTCATGTAAAATGTAATTTCTCCTGAAGATTCATCCTAAAATTTTACAAAAGAAATAAAGGGGAAAAAATCCCCCTGTTTAGACAGTCAAAACAATACCTACCAGTAACCTAACTGTCTTTTGAAGTAGTCAATGTATTACCTTTTATAAACGATGAAGTACCTTGCCAAGAGCTGGGTAAATTTTATTACTTCATGTTACTACTTCCATCGAGGTACATATTTTCATATGTACCTACTTTCTCATATAAGAGGATCAGTTCTAACTGAAGTCAATGTGAGTAACAGATTCTAAGCGTCCCTAAACTGCCCGTCTAAATTTTAAGATATCACTGTTACGCCCCCTCTAACTACTATTTTGTTTCTTTGGTGGCATTTCGTTTCTTTATGGCACAACAGAAAGTTTGCTCTGTATCTTTGAAATGCCTAAGTAATTAGAAATTTACAAATAACCTAATGTAAATGCTTGCATCCAAATCAGGAGTTTCTGAGGTATGGTCTGTCGCAGAAGGAAGAAATTCGCCTGATCTGCAAGCTTCTTAGAGTATCTCCGAACATGTCGCTATAAAACAGGCTCTTAGGGCAAGCCTCACCTAATGAAACACAGACTTGCCAAGGTCTCTCCAGACCTGAGCATGCACATATTCTGCCTGCAGTATCCTTGCCTAAGGCTGATGGCATGCCTGTCTTGTCGTCATGGACAAACAAACAAACAAAAAATCGCATGAGTTTGACACCTATTTAACTGGGACTTGGTACTGATCTAACCATTTAACAGTGTTGTCTGAAGCTGTTCTGCTATGGTGTCTGACTTTAGGCAGGGAGAAGGTAGAAAGATGTAGTGCAGATCGCTTAACATTTGCAGGGGTTTAACCTTCCTTTTAGCATGGTGTTACGGCTTCCCTTCATCTGAGGTTTTAATGATCATTAGTCTGCTCCCAGCTGGGCATCTAGAAGACAACTAAGCACATATCTCATAAATCTTAGCCCTTGTGGGTTGTGCTGTATATACACGCCAGTTCAGATAGCTGCACTGGCTCTGTAAAAGCAGCAGCACTAGTAGTATAGAAAGATGCTAACTACTATAGTAAGACATTTCAGCCATGAAGCAGCAATGTATTTTGCATGAAAAAACAAATGGAAAATTAAAAACAAATGCAGCATCAGAGGCTAACTGTGAAGTAGGAAAATTAACATGTTCCCATGTAAGAGAAGAGCTCATGCTTTACTAAGCTCTCTGCAACATCAGGTTTGCCTGATTTTTCTACAATTGCTTGCTTAGTATTTCATGTGTACCTGTGTCAAAGGTATATTTTCCTTTTGAAAATCTTGTGAAATGCATTTCATGAAGGATTAAGCTTCTACTTAATTTTATAAAAATAAAAACTCAGGAAAAATATTTTTTGAGAAATAAAAACCAACACCCAGTACACCCCCAAAATTACCCTAACTATGATCCCCATGCGCTTGCTCTCAGAAGTGAAGGGAAAGATCTGCAGAATATAGTACGTCAGAATGTGTCCACCAGGGGTCTTCAGCTGCATTGAGGTCAAATCCCTGTTAACCAGAGTAAGACCAACACTCTCTGTCCACTGCACCAGAGCTACCTAAAGAAAAGAAAGAAAAAAAAAGGGAAGAGGAGACATATGTTTAAGTGTGAAAGGTCTATTATACCGTTATATAGATTAGGCTAAAGCCAAAAAACTACTGCTGAACTTATTCCTGCAAATAAGGTATTTAGAATATATTGTTCAGAAATAACAATTCTAATAAAAAAACAGAGATATATTCAATAATATTTAAAGGACATCCAATAGAAATTAGGCAAAACCAGAACACAACTCCTGTACCAACGACACTGCTATGTAAGAAAAAATTTGGGGAGTATTTCCATATAGAACATTCTATTTGTTCTACAATTACCTGCAATTTGAGACACTGTAATATGTAGTAAATAGATAAGCAAAGGATCTTATTTTAGCTTACTTTGTTCACTTATGTCGTTTTATTGCTTTGTTTCAACAATAATATAATTGAGTTCTTATCATATCAAATGAGATGGAAACCAAGGTTGCAATACTGCATCCCACAAACGTGCTTGTGAAAGTCCCTTTCACAGACCCAGAAATGCTGCATTATACAATTACCACTATTAGCTACTGCTACATGACATCTTAAACGCACGCATTAGAGATTTGCTTTTTTCAAAAAAATTTTGCTGCTTTAAAGTGCATGACACCTAGCTTCTACTTTCTTCTATGTTATGCTTTCTATCAACACCACCGTGTGGTTTATTCCTTCAAAAAATTAATACTTTTTATTTTTCCAAATGCTAATCATTATTGGAAACTAGATTTTTAAATTATTAGAGGGGTAATTATATTGAAGTTCATATTATTTTTATGGAACCTGCCTCTGCTGTTAGTCTCAGGTAAGATAAAAAAAAAATCAAGTAGTCTGATAAAAGGCATGCAAGTAGTAAAATCCCTAGATAAGACACGATGACTAATGCTCACTAAGAATTTCACCCAAAGCAAGTACATCACCATAGCTTCTATGAAAATTTAAAACTGGAAAAAAAAAATTGTGTGTAAACCCCTAAGAAACTCTACCTAGTAGTGCCATTTGTGTAGGCATCACTAAATAAAAATACAGCAAGATGCAGCTACAGAAGAGAAAAGAACACACTTTGAAAAGCACCATTTTAAAAATCTCAAAAATCCCAGGAAGTCTTTTTAGAGATTTTTCTTCTTCAATAAAAGTACCATAAGCGCTGTAAATGATCCAGTACTCCCAAGGTTAATTTTCAATTTTCACAGTGAAAGGTTACTATTACATTCTGACCCGTAAATTGCATCTTTCTACTAATACCCTATCATCTCATTTGTGTCCCTTTGCAGCTAGGACTTAAGTGTTCTATATTTGGTGACTCACATCTGTTTATTATTTCGTTTATGCTTGGCTTCACTTACCATTTGAATTAGCATATTGTAGCACGGTCATTTTGGATTCTTATACCTGGCCTACACACAACTGTGTATTTATTATTTCTTTTTTCTTTTAAATTGATCAGTGCCAATACCATAGCAGAAATAGTCAATAAGGCTCAAGAGTCAAATAGATGCCTAAAAGGCAACTAAACAAACTTGAGAGCAAGGCATTAAGTTTGACTCCCGTTATTCAGAATGAATCAGAGCACCTAGACCTTATCAGCTTCCAGAACCGAGCCAGACCTTACCATTAAATATCTGAAGCTTTTAGAATATAGAAATTAAAAAAAAAAATATTACTTCACAAATGTCATGAAATTCTAAATTATTAATCTTAAATAAATATATACTGAATGGCTGTCTAAACAGAGTTCAGAAAAAGGATTCTTAAGTTAAGTCTCTCTTCTTGAGGTTTCCCCTCCACAAGTATATTCTCTTATCTTCAATATGTTTCTGAAACCTTACATTAAAATGGTCTTGCAGTCTAGTGTGCATACATCAAGAACCCCGAGAATGCCAGATAAACGCAGCAGCTGTGGCTTCTACAGAGCTTGACATATTGGATGGAGGCAGACAAAGCAAAGCTTGGACAAACACAAAAGTCTTCGCTGGTCATGCTACCATTTTGCTTTAAAAAAAATCCATTCTAATTATAATTATTTATTTGCAGATAACCGTTGATTTCCTAACACAGACAGAGGAAATGTATCAAGTTTCCTGAATCCAGGTTAGGGACTTATTTGAATATTTTGTCTCTTGCCTGGCTTATCACCAATCTTCCCTTCTATGGAAACTGCCTGGGAGACAGGAGTACACTGGCAGATCCAGGGTCCTCCCACTACTGAGACACAGGTGTGCACCTGAACACACTAGCTGTGTAGTGTTCTCACAATAGATAATGTAGGTGCAGTCTAAGAGAGCTTCTGTGGCATCTTCCTCCTCAGTAGCAATCCAAAGGTAAAGACAGCCATCCACCTCTTGCCATCCACCTCTTGCGTGGCAAGGTCAAAGCAGCAACTTCCAAATTAGGAATGAAGGTAGCAAATATCTGCATTATGAAATGGAAATGCAACAGATCTGACAAAAGCTACTGAGAAACACCTCTTGTTTAGTGTTTCTCACCCAAAGTCTTTCAGATGTGTCTATTTATCACATGCCCACTGTTGAGCTCTGGTTTCCCATCAGCAGTGTCTCTCCACTAGAGGCCACCCGATCCTTAGAGCTTCTATCGTTCACAGCCCCAAATATCAAACTCTTCAATTACCACAGCACGGATTCCATTCAAAGTCAAATTCAGAGACTTCATGAAGGAACTGTCTCAACTCAAGCAGTAACTGCGTGACCCGCAACGTAACCTACAGCAGTACCAGCTCAGGAGGTAGAAGTAGCTTCTCCGAGCAGGAAAGTGTGTCTAGCTCAGTTGCCTGAGGAACATGTGCGTCTCGAGGGGTGCACAAAGAAGGAAAACTTCAGAAGCACTGTTGTTACAGACCATGGCAGCCCTGCATACTAATTCCATGTTTTGGGGAAATAATCACCCCATTTGTTTAGGAACGTTCATTTATGGAAATAAATCAAATCAAGCAGCTTACAAACATCTTGGGTAGTTTCTAGAAGTTCCATAAAGTACACAAGGTTGTGAAGTGACAATGACGCAGTTACCTGTTTTATCAGTCACAAAACCTAAGCCCACTAGAGTCAGGAAAATTAAGTTAAGGACTTCATAAATCCCACATCAGGTACAGAAAAATAACCACAAAACCATTATTCCCACCGCAGATTCAGAACTGTGTATTTAATTAGAACATTAGACTGATTTTAATATAAAATAAATACTAATCAACAATTTTAAAAAACTTTAGAAAACATGTAAATTGATAGGCCACAAAAAGCTGTGTATATTTAATTTTGTCATAGATCAATTACATTCTAAATCATACTTTTCAACTAAGCTGCTAACTTTTTTTTTAAAGGAAAAAAAAATCTCTTCTACAATAAGTTTTATTAGGCTATGACTCCCATTTAACAACCCCAATGAAACTAACTATGTGGCAGAAAGTGCTAAAAATACCCAAGCACACAAGTCAATAGTCAAAATTAAGGTCGACATGTAAGATGAAACAGATTGTCCATAGAAAGCATTTAAAGGAACAGCCGTATCCTTATTTACTTTCAACTCTGAGGATGAAAGAGTTAAGTACCTCCCTGCCCTATCAAATAACAGGAGTTTGCTTCTCTCTGGAGTGGTGTTAGATGGCTTCAGGCCATTCAGACAGTGCTACAGGACTGTTCCTTACACAGCCCAACTCAAAGCAAATATCCAAATTCTCCTGACTTTTCCCTGTGAGAGTGAACAACTTACACAAGGAAGGGCACTCTCATTTTCTCTCAGATTAACATCTTCCTTCGCTTCCTTTGGACCAACAGGAAATATCACTTATCACCCAGCTGTCTTACTAACTTTCACTTTGTGGAATTGCAACACTGAGTCCCTTTGCTCTGTGGAAAATGTAACTACCTCTTATTTGTCATCTTGGGAGCATTATGGCATGAAGTCCCAGTTAAAGAAAAGCTGATATCGGCACTTGAAAAAATGAAACTCGCCTTGCCTTTGGACACTGGGGATTATAAATCCACAAAGTGAGGTATTTGAAGCACCCTGCTGAATCCTCAAGGCCTTCAGTTACTGGATTAATCCTGAAAGGCTGTTATTGCTTGGCAGAAGACCAAAAAAATGCCCTAAGGCTGTTCTTGCTTGCTTTAGATACTACATCAAGGATACTTGCTTTAGATACTACATCAGGACTGGAACATACAAACCATCATACTACTACTGCTCCCTTTGAATTCTGGGCTATTTGGAACTTAGCTGGTTTTAAGAACTTAATCCACTAATTTTGTTTTTTATAATAGAATATTTTGAAAGAGAAAGCAGAAGTGAAAAAAAGAAACAATAATGCACCACACTCTTAGCTTGGGTAAATTGAAACAGAGCTTTGGTACTTACTTGACTCAAACATAGTCTTTTATCAACCAAGACAGAATAGCAATATATTTCTACGAAAAAATATTCAAAACCCTATTTAGACTGAAACTGTCAAGGCCCTGAGTGCATCCCCCTTCCCAGGAGTTTGACCAGCTGCGTTTAAGGCCAGCTCACTGTTAAAAGCTGTGATGAAGAAACAGCTCGAAGAAACCTCCATGGAGGCTGCCCTCCCCCTTTACCTTGGCTCTCACGCTCGGTCCTGTGAGCTGCACTGCAGTCAGGTTCCAGCTATGCCCACACCTGACCACGTACCCCACTGGTCTGGCCCTGATAGGCACACACGACCTCCTGGCTTTGGACCTGCCTCACTGCCGTGAGCTTTCCTTGCAATCACCAGATTCCTTTGCAATCACCAATCAAGACCTGATCCCGACTTCATGATTTGACTTCTTGGCTTGAATTCAGACATGCCTCATCACCACAGACCTGTACAACAATCTATACTCTTGACTGTCTCTGGTTTCCATCATGGAACATGCTCCTTTCACCTTGCTTGGATATTGTGGGGCTGTACACCTCATCACTGAGGCCACTGCCTCTAGCAGCCTGGCTCTGCTTAGCTCCTCGCTTCCCTTTCCTTGCGGGCCAGCCTGCCATTGCTGCTCCCCAGCAGAAACATCTAACTACTCAATATTTACAAAATGTTGCTCCAAACAGTTTATCACCAACTAATTGACACTTCCAACACACAATGTTCCCTTTTGAGCTAACATCAGTTTAAGAAAAAGATCCACTGCCTCGCGGATGGTGTTGGTCACCCCATCCAGCAGTTTGGGAGTTCCTCCACTGTTGTGCTGACGGCTTTTCTGGAGCCATGCTATGAACCTCATCACTTAAACTGAAAAACAACCCATATAAATAAAGGCTTTCAAGCTTTTGGCATCTATGAGGGAGCAATTTGTAGGGCAAGAAGGAAGGACTAGGGATGGAAATTTTGTAAGCTAGTTTTGCTGCTTAGAAGAACTCTCATATAACCCACCTTCATTTATTTCAGAGTATTTAAAAGCATCTTCACTTCAAACAATAGGCTCTACTTTCAAAATCAGGTTGCCATGTAAGCTATACAGAGGTTATATGTGTAGTAGTTTGAAGTTACGGCTATTGGTTTGGAAACGGGGAAGAAGCAGTGAGATTTCCCCACTGCCTGAGTGTTCCCAGCAGCTTCTGTTTGGATTGTTCAACAACTCACATGTTTCCAATCAGCACTGGTTTGTTTATGTTTATAAACAACCAGTTGATAACTAACATTTGCAGTCCATCACTTCTCATCAAGAAACTTCATAATTAAAATAAAATTATTAACTTAAAAATACAGCTTGATCACGTGAAAAAACTGCCGATCAATATTCAAGAAAAGCTATGGAGTAGTTATTCTTTGTGGGTCTCGAAGGTCATGAAAGTGATGGTTTTATGCTACTGAGTGATTTGCTTTTCACAATACATTGACAAAACAACACAATTAGTCTTGCTTCAATAAGCACACACAATAAAATGAATTAAACAATACAACATGTCTCATACATTACAGCTTCACTTTTGTAAACACAAAAGCTGCTTCACTAAGGGCATATCATTTCCCTGTCTGTTTTTAAATGATTGGCTTTGTATCCTCGTAATTAATTTTAGCAACTCTGTTGTCTCTGCACAGAAACGTTGGAATTAAATAACTGACCACACTTTAAGGTAGTATTTAAATATTCAAAATCCTGGAATTAGAAATGCTTGAGAATATAACAGTGCAGGACAAAGCATAACCAATAAATAGCTGGTTTATGAGAGTAAGCAGTCATTAAAAATCGTGACTGATCAATCTTTTCTGACCAAGGGGAGCAAAGGTCTTCAAAGGCCCCTGTTCATAGCATGCCACTGAATTGCTTGGGTCTGCGACCTTTGAACTCCATTGCTTTACCTACTTAGCTTATATCCTTTTATTATTGTTCATTACATTAAGGTAGCTGGCTTTCTACAGATGAGCCGAACCCATACCTATGATGGCCAAGAAGGGGCTGTTTTCATTTTTTTCAGTGAGTTCTCAGTGAATGTTTATTGTTTGCTATGCTACAGCTATAGAGGACAAGTGACAGACAAATGAAACTTTCCACTCTTTCAGAGAAAATGAAATATTGATCACTTATCATAAGAAACAAAGAGCCTGGCATAAGTAGAGTTCACATTATGAATACAAAATCAGTTACTTATCTCAGGTTACTCTAACAACAGATAAATACATCTTTTATGATGAATGTACCTACTTCTAAATGTGCATACTTTGTTATGGTTGTATTTTATCGGTATATGGATGCTCACATACGCACAGATGTGAACAATGTCAAATGAATTCCTCAAGCCAATTCATTAAGCGTGTCAATGTATCACTAAACTGCTTCTTATACTTTCCTACATGGAAGAATAGTTTATACTTACACATTGTTCTCTGCTCTTTATATGCTGTGGTGCTATCATGCAATATTATATAATGCAACAGACAACTGTGCAAATAACATCTTCTTTCAAAAGACTGCAATCAAGCCAGAACCATAAACAAAATCTAAGAGAACAGAGTTGTAATGTTGAGAAAGTACAATGCATAAAACTGGTTAAGTCTATTAAATGATAATGTTGCTTATTAACCAAATATGTTGTGATAGGTCAGTGCCGAGGTTAAACAGAAAACATCAATTGAACCATTTCCCTAAATAAAGCTCCAGGGTGCAATATTCAAAGCACTTTATTCAATAAAAAATGCTTTTAAAATGGTACTTTGGTGATTGGGAAACATTGGCATCATCCGTCAACCTAACTGCAGGAAAGTTCAATAAGCTAAATAATGAACCATTTACATTATTTTCCTTAGGCTCCAGTGATTTGCAAACATTGCATCAATAGAACTCTTTAAAAAATTATGATAAAGACCTGCTAGTCTTTCAACTCTTAGGCTTTTTGCTGTCATGCTGCAATTTTTATGCTGTTTACATGTTTTTTGTAGCTTCATCTTTTTATAAGACTCCATTTAGCATCAGTTTCTCATTATATTAAAGCATATTTATTCAATATAGTTTTACTAGTGTTTTAAGCATTATCTTTGAAATAATTTAATGTTTTCTGTTCTAAAATGTAAGTTTTTCATTTCACTGTCATATAATTTGAATGCATGAGTTGAGATGATTAACAAAAAATTCGTTATTAAAAGGATACCTGTGATTTCTCTTCCTCAAAACACTAACAGTTTCTTTGTTGTTGATTTCCTCTTCCACTTCCCTTTCTACCCTGAGTCCCAGATCTGTCGTATTAGCACTTTATCAACTTTCCTCTTTCCAGAGTCAAATTCCCTACCGTCTCCACAGGGCACGACTTGCATAATTCTCAAGTCTTACAGCTGTTTCCTTTAGCAAATATGGGAGGAGAATTGCTCTTTTTGGTAGTATTTTCAGGTTCCAAACAACTGAATGAATATACAAAAGTCCACAGAGAGACAAGAGGAAATGGGAGAAAAAAACTCACATAGTCTCTCTCAATTGCACGTCTCTTCACCTGATTTAGTAATACCTTTGGCTGTTAAAGCTGTCATCATAGGTAGATACTTGGTTTTGCAGTCTTTCATTATATTTAGTAATACCTCACAGGCTTATTACACTGATCTATTTAGTGAATGTGAATATACGTGCATACGAAAATTCGCACATGTGCACAATACAAGTCAAACATCATACAACTACACTAACAAGCTATATTTAGAGTGTATCCCTGGCACAAACAAATGCACTTCCAGCATTCTCTATACATAAAGCAGATCAACCCACACTATGTAACACCACATATGGTATTATGGATTATTTATTTTAGCCAGAGAGCAGCATCTCAAGTCCTGCTTAGACTTTATTTTTAAAAATGTTCTAACTGCCATGTTTTAATCACTGAGAACCAGGCGCTTCTTTATATTCTACAATTCTTTAACAGTATGAACTGTGTTTATAGCATCTGAAATGCATGCAATGCCTGTTAGTTCGGTACGACGTGAAGTCAGACTTAAATTTATTTCTTGCATTCCTAAAAATACTTGTTACAGACTTGTTACTTTTAGCAATTACAGCTTGCAGTTCGAATTGCTAAAGTTTTGTTAGTATTACATATGGTGATATATTAGACACGTAAACCAAACATATACCAAGAATAATAGGCTATGCTGTGGCAAGATGAGGTCTGTGGAAGAAATATTATCTTGTATCAGATCAACTCGTATAGCCAGAAAAATATACAGGCTTTCAGATACACACTTCCCTTCTTCACATCTTACAACAACCTTGTTTTGATTATGACTAAGCTACTGTGGCTACACCACCAACAGTACATCCAAGCTTCAGATGCTGCCAGAATTTCTTTAAAATAAAGATGCCCCTCAACCTTCTCACTTTGAGGCAAACCAACCTCAAAATACTCTATTTCTCTATTATACTGTATCAAGTACATACATGTTTTCATAAAGTGGATGGGCTATAATTATTTTTTTTATGCTTACCTTGCAGTATCTTGAAACTTGAGTTTTGCCTCTCTTCTAATATCTTTTCAGATTGAATTTTAGGCAATCAATTTAGGCCCCAAAACAGGATTATTCAGAACAGTAACTCAAATACACTGAATGCAGTGGGATTTGTTTAAAATTTGGATTTCAATGGAAGTCAAATGCATGTTTTTATTGAAATGGGGTTTTAAATTTGTGCTACAATTGATGCAATTTTGACTGAATCCTGAACATTACGATGCTGCCTAGGATTTGACACTCAAAAGCTTTTCTACAGGAGTATTACAGGCTTGGGTTGCTTTTTTTTCCTGTTAGGAATCTATATATTCCACTAACTGGTAGTGTCTCTAGCTAACGTACCTGGTTGTCCATCATTCAAAGCAGTTTCCTATTCCCCTTTGTATGTATATGCTATGATTCGTACATGGATTAATGTTTTGAGAATATACCTAATAACTTTAACTGTAATACTCAAAACAGTATTGATCCCAAAGCACTGACTTGACAGGCCTTTTAGTTAAATAACTGAAAAAAACTCTTCTGTAACAAAGAAACACCAGATCTTTCCTACAGCTGTAGAGGAAATAAAACCAGATTATAGCTAATTTTAAAGAAACTCCAGCCCCAAAACACTCTTATTTCACAGTTCTGCTCTTTTTAACTTAACTTACCCTGTTCTTTATGAGATATTAATTTTTTCAGCCTTGCATACTAACCTCATCAGGGCTGGAAGCCTGGTAAGTGCGATTTTCATCGCTGAAGTCCTGATCCACCTCTGCATATTCTGTTTCTCCAGACACACCAGCCCGGGACTCGTATACGGGGGTGACATTGTGGCACAGTGCAATGGCCTTCACTGCTTCATGTATCCGACTGCTGACACTCTTGCGGACTTTGGGTGCAGACGACTGAGGTTTCCTAGACGGTGTTGAACTGGTACTGTTTCCACTATTCTGGGAGTGCACCTTTAAGACCCAACGCAATGAACAGTAAATCCAAGTTCAATAATGGAAATAAAGCATGAATATTAATATATATATCCAATTGTTCCCTTTGAAAACGTTGATAAATAGTAAGCACAGTAACCATTTATTTATTTTATATAACCTGCTGTTAACTCATTCAGTTTGTGATTCATAAAAACCCTCATCTACTTTTCTGTAGAACCAATACGTAACTGGGTTCATCACCTCGCAATTCTAGTCAGATTTCAGTAACAGAGCCTGAATTTTCAACTGCAGACAGCTGAAAAATGTGAAATGAAAACAAGTATGCAGTAAAAGGGGTGAACAGGCTGGCTGGATTCTGCAGAAAACCCTGCTTCCTCACTTCAGAAGTCACCTTTTTCAGTGATATGTCACAACAGTCCTTTAATGTCCTTTACATTCTATGAATTGTTTTTTAAAAAGTATTTGAGCCAGCAACCAAATGAATGAGTTCATAAACACCAAACCAAATTGGAATCGTGGTGGTGGTGGTGTTCTTTAGTCTCTTTGTCACCCATGTACATTCAGAGATTGGAAACTCCAATGCCATTAAATTGGAAAAAAACTTATCTTTTAAATCTTCATCTAAATCCCTGTATTTTAAAGACCATCACATTGGTACAGAACAAAAGAACAAAAGCCAGTATCATCGTTAAGTATAAATATTAGGAGTCATTAAAATACAACTATTGCTCATTTAATTTATAACCTACACAATTTCTATATTGTTTGTGAACTAATGCAGTTTGTCTGATTTTGCTGCAGGCTGAAATTTGTTTGGCCTTACAAGAATGCAACAATCTAATAAAATAATGCAAAAATAATAGCTTGACACATTTTTGAAGATCACATTACTATTGCATAGCCGCTAAACTAGCACTATTTTAAGTTATCCTTCAGAAATGCTCAAGTATGTGATTTAATTCATCTTTTAAGAGATAGTACTATAAGTTTGTAATTAGTTGAGAAGAAGAGGGTTTGGGTTTTTTTGTTTTGTTTTGGGTTTTTTGCTGCCCTTGTTTTTTTTTTTTTTTTTAAGTAAGCACATTAAATATATCAGCAGTACTACCAAAGGCTCTTCTGTTCACTCCAGGGTAACTCTTCAGAAACCACGCTTTTTTCCTCCTGACTGCAATCTGCTGAACCGTGAACATTCTGCCCATCAAATTACAGTGTTGTCTAATAAAGGGTTTAACTTTCTGCTCATCTGGCACTGCTTTTCAGCTACTGCTTTAAACCTCTGCATTTGCATTCTGCTAACGCTGATGCCATTACAGCCGCAAATAAATTAAGCTGATTTACTCCTTCTGAATTATGTTATGTTTATTGATGCTTGTATAATTTAATTTCACACAAATTCCATTAAAGATTATGCCCTCTATCACAAAATGCTTCCAGTGGGGAAATATAATCAGGTTATAATAGATTTGTGTGTTACATTAAGATGACAATAGTCTAGTAGGTCCACTGTAATAATAAAACAGAACACAAACAAGGGATAAAATCAATGTCACACAAGAACCACTGCCTAGCTAACTGGCAGCTTCTATTATCATAGATTAAATAAAAACCTCACCATACTTTTTCAGATTGAAACAATTGTTTAATAGTTGCTTGTTTTGTTACTGAGACGCCTTCATTTTTCTGTTTTAAAGAGCTGCTACCAACACACGCATAATTAAAGCATTATTTAAACATCAAGAAGTGTTTATATAAGGCTGAAAAAAAAGGAAGTTCCAAGTAGGCTATTTTCATCATCTACGAACAGCAAACCTAGATTTGGGAAATCTTTTCCCACAATTGAGAAAAAAAGCTTTCCTCACATTTCCTACTTTTAAAAATTTCAGTGCCAAATATGTTACAGTTATTAAAAACTTAATTAACCATGGGTACCATTCATTAAATTTTGCAGCAAATTAGTAAAAGCTTTACGCAAGTAAGAATTCCAGGAATCACACGATTCTTTTCAGCTAGCATATTTAACCGCAAAATACGAAAACAGTATTAATGAACATGCCTCCTCTAGAAGACTGATGCTTAGTCATCAAACTCAGTCAGATCTAGGTGTGCAAGCTCAAGACTGTCAGCTATTATTATTCATTGCTGCAGTTGTTACTGTGAGTACCCAAGCAACCCATTATAACAAAACTAAGTTTGGGTGATTTTTATAAACATAGTCAGGTAGCAATTACTTTCAGTAACCCATTCTGAACCAAATTTGGACTGCTGATCTTGAGGTAAAAGAGCTACATATCTCATTTCCAAGGCATATTGTTGCATCTCGGTTACTATTCATGACTATACCTACTCAGAATTAAGCTGAAATAGATTGAGCTAAGGAAAATGAATTCTAGAAGTGGATTTGTTGATCTGTTTAGATGTAAAATAATACAGAAATTGAAGTTGCAGACTAAAAACTTATACATTGCTTATTCACTGCTTTCTATCCTGCCTCTCTTCCCAAAAGCTACATAATATTAACTGAGTCTAGTGTGGTGTCAAACAGCTACTTTTTGAGTTTTATTTTTATTTTAAGGAAATGTGAAGGGGAGCCATAGTCCAAAAAAACCTCATGACTAAAGATTCAAATCAATTGTTGATCCTACAATCCTTTTACAACAGAAAATGAGGACACAGACAAGAAGGTCAGGCTACAAACGTAACTGGGTCAGCCAGTCATGTTCGAGTATCCAAGTTAACTATGGTAAATAATTTTTTATATAAAGTGTTGTTATCATACTGTACACAACAAATGGAAATATTAGTTAACCTATAATTTATTTCCTCTTCTGTCAATTTATTTCTTTTTTGTTTCAAATAATAGAAATAAAAAACAAAGTAAAAAATCCTTCCGAATCTCAAAGTGGAATCAGGTGCTTAGAAAGGTTTGCAGAAAGCACTCAAATAGTTTACATACACAGGAGATGCAAATGATGCTTGCAGAATTTCATCTTCCTCCTTCATCCCACAACTGACCCACAGACAGACAGACAGTCACAATCCAGACCAAGCACTCTTATATATCACAGGAACACTTCGCTCTTAAGGAATACGGAGTTTTCCATTTTCTCCCCCACCCAGTTTCATGCTGTTTGCAATCATCTTAGTTTTTTTAAAACACTTTTTAGATACACATTTCTAAATTTTATTTTGACAACTATTTTTTTTACTTTTTGGTTATACCAATTAATGTGGCTTTTTGATGTCTATTCTTGATGAGTATCTTCAAAGATACAATTACTGCTCATCTTGTTCTGGACGCTTACTTGTAATTTGTAGTCTCAGTAATGAATAGCTTACTCTTACATGATTTTGCAGGAGTAAGACTGCACTGCACAGACAGGTTAACACAGATTTCTGCTACTGGGGAACAGAAAAGTAATTTCCTTTCAGTGGGTATTATGAGGAACTTCAGAATCAGGACAGAACCACGTACTGTCTCACATTTTTTCCTTTCACCATATCTATTAAAAGATACCTACAAATGAAAGAACTTTCATAGCATCTCAAATTTCTAGACATAATCAGTAACAACACTGCTAAAAAAATATCTTAATATTAATGGTAAATAATTTACGAAATGAGATACCTGTGAATAAGAGTTTATAATATGACTCTGAATTTCATCCATTGTATCTGTTCCATAGGACACAGTACCTAAGTGGAGGCGCTTAAATATCATCTCATTCTGTGTAAGTGTTCCTGTAATAAAGAAGAAGTATATCACAAGTGAGCAAAAAATACCGTGAGAAGGCCACAAAAACCCCACCAAAATCTTTCTTTTGGAAAGAAGGAATGAATCATGAGTTAGCATCTGTTTAGTTAATTAAAGGAACATTTTTGGAGAAAGATCAGGGTTAGTCATACTGGAAGAAATCACTGGTTCCACATTCAAGTTGATTCTGCCAACACAACTAAATATACAAGTTCAAAAAAAGACAAAAAACTTTTTTCTTCATAGGAAAGATAGAAAATGTAGTATCTGGATGGAACTGACTTTCAAAAGCCAATGCAAGAGTTTGCAACATCAAAAAATCTACAGCAAAAAAAAGAAAAAAACCAACCCCTCAGAATTCATCCAGACATCTTGCACTTTGTGTACGAAAGCAGACGTTCTGGCAAACAGGCACATTCAATGTTATTTAGAGTAAGTCATTAAGACCTAACATCACTTCCAAACTTGACAGATTTAGCCTCCAACCGGAACAAGCCAGAATGAACAAAATCAGTGTTTTCAGAGCTCACTTCACATTTATAAGAAACTACAGGGTGTCAGTCACAGATTGACATTTTGCGTCCACCTCTGCCAACTAGCCACATCCTCTGGTTTGGAAAAGCTCTAATTGAGGGGTGGGGGCTTCAGCCTTCCATGATGGGGCACATCAGACAAAAAGAGGACACTACTGCGTAGCTTCCCATGGTCAGCTCACAAAAGATTGTTTTGGTAACGGCCCTTCCTAAAACTTTTTTTCCTATGGTCACTCAGCCAAAGCTATTCTTATATTTTAACCACTCAGGTTTGGGTCATTAAAATACATAAATCTGATGATTAAAAAAAACCAAACAAAACATGGTGCCAAAAGTGACATTCTTGAAGCTTCTACAATATTTTTAGTATGGAGGATATAGTAATTATCTATTAAAAAAATTTGCAGAATGAAATATTTCATATTTATTTTATTTATCTAGACTATTTTTTATATCATGTCTTTGCCCCAGTATGCCAAAATACACAGTAAGCCACAGGAAAAGAGAAGACTAAAAGCATGACATATACTATAATTACTATCTGGAAAACAGAACTGTTTGGACAGCTAGCATCTAGTTTATGTATTTAACAGGGCTAGAACCATTACTGCTCTTCAAAGATTTGGTAGAGCTGTAGAAGTCTCATGTCTTTCTCAGTTATACTTGAGATGTCTACCACACTTACTCCCTGGTAGTATCTGAACAGTGACACTTCATCTCAATTGTTGTACCATCATATTGCACTATCAAACCATGTCTTCCTGTATCACCAGTACTAGATGATCATTCCAAATTCCCCCTCTCCCAGTAAAAAATGACACTTCCCATCCACTTTTCCTTACATGTTGTTGAGGATGTTTTTTTTCCTAGTAGTATAATTTGAATTTTAAAAAAATATATTTAAAATAAGATTTATCTGAAGTGCATAAATTCTCCGCAAAATATGAACAACATTATCAAAAATTCACATGAGAAGTAGAATATTCCCAAGGCTGGAAAACAGCCCAGGAAGACGAAGTTCCTGATCTCTAGAATTAGTAAGTCAGAATTGTTTGGTTACTTTTATACAAGGGAGAAGAAAATTATTTTGGTTTTACAGTAATCGTATAAAGCCATGAGAAATTACTTCTTCTGCCTTTAGAAACTGTACTTTTATTGAGACCCTTTGTTAATTTCCAAGTAAATCTGCATCACCTTCCTTACTTTTGAGGCACGCTAATATCTTCTCACTGCACTTAGCTTTGCCAAGCCTTTGAATTAAAATAAACACTCCCTAGGAGTTGTGAAACTAAATGGTACTCAAAACTTGAGACAGCAGGCAACTATCAAACCCACTTCCCACTAGTTCTGTAATTGCTGCTTGGGGAAACTGAGCAGGAAACAAAATTAGCCCTACGATTATTATATGGAAAGATTATTTCTTCTGACACTATTAAATCAGTCCAACTCCAAATCACGCTTGGTGAGAGAAAGGCAGATAGGTGGAAAATTTGTGTGTTCCCCCTTCCCCCACCCCTTTTCTCAGCTAGCAGGGAAGAAAAGCTTCTGAGCAGAAAAGCATGGATTTTCCTACCTTGCAACAATCAGGAGCCAGGGAAGGAAGTTTAGGAAAAATGGGCGAGGAAAAAGAATCAACTTGTAACGACATGGAAATAAACATTCTGGCAATCCTGATTCAATACTTGCATCTTATACATTACTTGTATGATCCTTTTATCAGCTGCAGTAACAGGAAATATATATGACATAGGAAAAGAGGCTGCAAAAACACCTGTCTCTGCTACAAAAAATTGTAATAAAAAAAAGAACACCAAAAAACCAAAGAAAGAAAAGAAACAGCAATTACAGTTTGCTCAGGATTCTTAAGACTAGTGTAAGGCTTTCAACAGTAATCTTGACATGTTATCAAACATGCAGAGCTGCATTTATGAAAGTGCTCCCAAAAATTTCAGCAAAAAATAAAAGAAAATACACCTTTTTAAGTGGTCCACATGGAAGTTCCATTTCACCACGTGTGCAAATTCAGATTTACTTCTACATTCTCCTACTGAATGAAACACCAAAACGGGACAGAATCATTCCCAACAACTTGTTCCAAATATTATACGGTGCCAATCAGTCATTTTGCAATTTCAGCAGCAGTTCTGTCCTAAATTTTAGCCTTTTAGTTGAAGACAAAACAACATATCTTTTATTTTATGCCCCAAAATACAAGCCCTTAAAATATCCAGAGGTAGATTTTCTAATATAGCCCACTTAAGGTACGAAAAACAACCCAAAACTGAGTTCTCTAGTCTGATGGAGGTGATAAGTACTAAAGAACAGTGAACGAGCTGTCTATTTTTCACAATGCTTTTTCAAGACCCACTTATCAGTTCCACACTTCCAGGATAGTGCTAATATGAAGAGTTATTAGATAAAAAGCTTATTTTAGAAAAGCTTACAGAAATTATGCTAGCCAGTAAATGATCTATTACTACTGTTACACATTCTTAAACTTTGCTCTACAATGCAGGTACCACACGTAGAAAATATCCTGACAAAAAGTTAGTATAAAATTGCTTAAGAAAAATTTAGTATGTTCTTTAATGAAGCCAAGAGCTTTTCTTTCTTTTCTTTTCTCCCCCCCCCCCCCCCGCCCCCAATTGTATCATTAAACACAGAGTAAAGCAGGCAAAGAGGAAATTAATTTCTAAGGAAAAAGTCCTGAAGGCATCATTCCCTGGGTGGCAACAGATGTGATTCACACCAGAGCAGTAGAGGTTTTTATTTTGTTTTTGAGAAGCAGATGCAGATCTTTCTGATCCCATATTAGTAAATGGTAATTTGGACCAATACCAACAATCTGAAAAGGCCAAAACAAAAAAAGCAAAAAAATATGTAGAGAAGAATTATTAATTTTGTGAGAAATCGAGAGGGTGAGTAACTTTTTATAAAATACGAGTACTTTGTTTGAGCTACTTGCTTAAACGGATAAAAAGTCAGTGTAAATGCAAACATTTCTATGGAAACTTTCATGGGAGATCAGGCCCAAAGCTCTTAATAACTAGACTGTTGGCAACAATCTGGAGATGAAAATTCTTTCTATGAACCCTGGAAAAAAACATAACCTGGTATAGAATGTAAAAAGAAAATGAAAAAAATCATGGCAAACACATATATAGAGTACGTCTGCTCCACTTACAAACAGGCCACAACCACAACCACCACAAAACCTCAAACCAAACAAATCCCAGTACCACCCATTAAGAATAAGGGCAAAGACAAAGAGAGCTGAGATACCCTTCTTCTTTCCTGGGCAGAAGGTAACAGTAGAGGTAACAGGTAACACAGTTATGAATAGCAGCAGCTTTTTCCTCTGTGCCTTCTGTCTCCCACAAGAACAGCAGCAATATCGAAGAGCAACATCCATGCTCACTGGATACACTGCATATTTTCAGTTCACGGGAGTCCAACAGAAGCCACAAAGTAAGGATTCCTTTGACTGATCTACTTTGAGTGCACATCTGGAAGCTTCCTGTAGGATCTCTCCATCAAAACTTTCCATTCCTAGTCTGCTCTATTCACCCTGCAACTAAGTGGTACTAAAAATCACAGAGGTAGAGGAAGTGTAATGGTGTAAGGAAGCGTAAGAAAGGAGTGAATACGTATCCATCAAAATGAAATGAGGAGATGTGATTCCATCATCATTTTTTCAAATTACTCTTTCTCTGTGGTAGCTTATGTTTAACAGGTAAAGAATAAATTAAAGTATAGTCTAAACAATTACTGAAATTCACTATTTGAATAGTACATTATATTAGGCACGTTTTATGTAAAAGCCCGTATACACCAACCTCTAACACAAGGCTTTCCCAGAAAATCAAGAATGCCATTGCTCTATGCATCTGTTCAACTATTATATCTGTTAAGTATCTCATTTGGTCCAAACACCCGCTAAAATGTTAATTACAGAACTCAAATACAAGTGTATGCATTAGTAAACAACTATGCTTGGAAGACTGTATGCATTTGTTTTAGCTGAATACTCTGGCAGTTCTCATGAACAGCAGAAGGTTTGCCATCCCACATCCTAAGTAAAAAAAAAAAACGTTCAATAAATATTGCCAAATATCTTTATTTTTCTTTTATGATTAGAATCTTTTTGTACCCTGGAGAGGATAAGATATCATGCTCAGTTGCCCTTGGAAACTGCTGGAAACCATGCTCCCCCCTGTAACTGCCCCCCCCCCCGCCCCGTAACGGATGACGCCTTTCTGTCAAACTTATATGTGATTCAAGTCCAAACAACATGGCATTTTGGGTAATGGATGCTATAATTAAAATGTGAGTCCTAAAAAACCTGTTGTTTTAGTGGGTGTTTTTAGTAATGGCTTTGTTCTACATGAAGATAAAAACTCCCTAACAAAGGAATTAATGTATTGCTTTAATAGGCTGCACCCTGAGTTAAGTTTTAAAATTTATGAGTTCTCTGCAGCATTGTTCTTTAAACAATGGCATTGTCAAATGCAACCAGTGAGAAGATTAAAGTTCTCCCAGCAGATTAAGTACAAATTATCTGTCCTCCTGTTTCAGCATCATTTGTTCATTTATCACATAACGTCTAGTATTTCTGGTCAGTGTCAATATGCTCTGCATCCTTGCAGTTAACAGATGTCTTCTCTTGTCGAATGAATTACTTTATGTTTCACGCACTGGTGGCCGCAGATGTGTCACTATAGCAACATCATTAATTTCAGATCTTACCGGAAACATGCACTCCAATCAAACCTAATTATACCACATTGCTTTCTTGTCCCACAATAAGGAAACTATAATGCAATTATTGGGATACTTCATTTTCTATTCTACTGTGGCAAATGAGAGCGCCACTGTGATGGACGCTTCTTGTCAAAAAGCTTATTGATGAAGCACAAACCCAATTTACAATCATACAAAGGACTACCTTGCAATTATGTTAGTAATGCAATGCTCCTTAGACTCAACAACTAATTCTCAATCATTTCCAGTGAAGCTTGGACCACAATCTTAAGATTTTTTGCAGACTGTTCTCTGGATTCCCTTTCATTTTTAATATTGGGAAAAACGTCACCTGTTTACATTTCACTAGACCAGCCTTTTAGTCCTGCTTTTTAGCAGCACCCACTGGGACGGGCAGCCACAAAACCGCCTCTCTCTCTCCTCTGACAGCCAAGCCCTAAGTGGGCAGAACAGAATCAACTGGCTTATACGACTAGAACTGAAAATTCAAGCGAGAAACTACTGAGCTAGCTCTCATGAACAGTGCATAATCATGCAATGGTAATCAAGGATTAATCGTACAGGTTCTGTTCATTACCTAGCAGTAAGTTTCACATTTATGATAAAATGCAGAATGAGACCAAATGTATTCAGGAAAGGAAACTAGAAGCAGCTACTGATATATTTGCGAAAAGGTACATTGGCTACATGTTTGTCCAGAATTAAAAACAGTTTAAAATTTGTAGCGCATTTAAGACTAATAAATTTGAGCAGTGTTTCTCATGCTGGTCTAATGAAAAGCGCAGTCTGCAAGGCCACGGTCAGTGTTCTGAAGCTGGTAACGACTGCTGGACTCCAGCTTATTTTCACTTACATCAGCTTTCAGCGAACGCTTGGATAAAAGTGCATAGGGTGAAACTGCTGACTGTTAGTCCAAAACATTTTGGAACTACTGCCCTAGGATACAACATTTACTTTCATTTTTACATCATTGGCTTACAGATTCAGCTCTTCCTTCAGAACTCAACAGATCTCAGTGCTCTGAAAGGCCTTTAAGGTTGAATGATAGCAATCCTCCAAACTATACATAAACACATTTGCTGGTAAAAGCCTTTTAACATTTGTCTATTTCACCCCTTTTAAGTACGCGCTCTGAAAGGCCAGAATACAGTGGCATGATGTGGGTTGAGAAAAACCCAAAAAACAATTAGAAGCAAAACAGGGTTGTTTCTCTTCATATATGCAAATCAATAAACTTTATCCTTGCAAAGCTTTATAGATGTAACTGTGTTACATCTGTATTTTTGCTTTGAAAACCCAGCATCACTACATCTTGTTGCCCTGCCAAAAAAATATTTTTATTTTTTTTAAAGGAAAAAGCCTCGTTTTTTAATTACTGTTGTACTAGGTTAAGTGTATTCATTGTCCTTCTAGAAGTACAACTGCAGCAGATTTTTTTTTCTTTTATTTTTTTTTTTTTTCAAACAATGTTTTGTTTCTCAAACAGGGTAGTAGGTTCATGCAGCTTGAGGAAAAGATAGTACACTGATCCTTGTGCCTGAGAATATTAACTGGTCACCAGAGTCAGAACTCTGCATTGTAGAGTTGGCTGAATGAACTGTTAGCATTTTATTCATCAAGCCTTTTAAAATTTTCAGCGCGGTCTAACTGTAAGCAGAATACCTCAGCACTTGAACCGCATTTCCAGTTTGGTATGGTAACTGGATTCTCTATCAGAAAAGTTTAAGATGTATACATTGGTTTTGCTTACAAAGTAGTGCTTTGGGCAAATGAACTCAACTGCATTGTTTTGAAAATTCATTATTTTTGAACATACTTCCCTTTTTCCAAACATATGCTGTAAATCACATATTTCAAGCCTTCGATGAGACAGCACTCTTAAAAGTTACATAAATTATCATGATGAAGGGTGCAATTAAAATCAATAAGCAGTTTCAAATAGCATACAAATCATCAGCTAACTGAAATAAAACTTGTTAAAAGAAATCTTCACTTGCTTTGAAGAATTACCACACTATAATTAGCAATACATTTTTTTACGTGCTAAGAAACAAGGTGGCAGATGTCTTTATCTCGTACAAAATAAAAAACAGCATTCAGAAGTGTATAGGGTAACATGCGTACCTATAGAAAAAAAAATAATGAAAGTGTGTTTTGAAAACGTGACAATATATTAAATTTACATTTCATTTCAAAATATGCAGTACTGGAAGCGTTCAGCATGTGAGGGAATGTGGAACTATTTCAAGCAGAAAGAGATGTAAACTGTGTATTATGCTTTCTGAACACTATGACAGAGGTCAACCTCTAGCCCCCTCCCCAAATGCTTTCTCAGCATTTTGAACTAGATTTTACTTAAAACCATGAAAAAATTTCTTTAGCTGTTTGAGAAACAACTGTCTCAGTTCAGAAGTTCAGCTTCTTCAGAAAACAGGATGTTTACTAGAACTGATTTATCCAATCTCAGAAAGAACCACAAAAGGCGAAAAAAATACTGTATTTGCTACCTAATTTAACTTGTTATTTATTATGGTATTTTCCAAAATAAACTTTAAGATTCCTTATATAAATCTAGAACTAAGAGCACGGTAAGACCGTAACAAGTGTCAGTCATAACAGCAGACAGCAGCATAGCACAAGCTATTACTTCACACACTTACCTACTTTCTGATCCTGTTAAGGGTTGGCTTTTCCAGTATAGCAGGTCAGGTATAGTAACAGGTTACAGTTTGAAGATGTAATCATACAGCAACTCTAGAACTGGTCTTTGTAACAAAGAGCAACTAACTTCATAGGGATAACAGATGTAATTTTGGAGGCTGATCTCATTACTTGTTTTGGAAATGACTTGCTCTCTCAAAGGTCATTCTCAACTATCACACAACATTGCAGAAGAAATGAGGTGCAGAATAAAACAGCATCCTGAGTGTTAATCCAGAGTCTTTTCAGAGAAAGACAGATGGTACTCTTACTAGTACTATCCAGTGTCCCGTTACTATAGCAGGAGTGTTCCCACTGGAATAAGTCATATTAATACCAAATACTGACTTTCACAAGTAAGTACTGGCCTACCTAAGCCTATTGGTACGGGTACAATGTCCTCAAGCACATGCTTAAGTTTTTACCGAAAAATAAATATCAGTACTTTAAATCTACTCTTACATTAACATATTGAAATATAGAATAAATTTTAGAAATTTTATAAAAGTCATCATATTTCAGAATTGTAACCTGATATACCTGTTTTATCCGTTAGTAAATAAACTAATCGTCCCAACTCTTCTGGTATGGTGCTAGTTCGAACAACTGTTCCAGGAATATTGTCATCTTTCATAATCATCCACCCATAGGCTGCCTTACCCATGTCCAAGTTCACACGTAAACTGCAAAGGAAATTTATACCATAATCAGTGTGAATATTAGGCAAAGTGAAAGTTATAACTATAAAAATAAAACTAGAAGCTCTTTTTAGGATACCTGGAAAAAAAAAAAGTATCTTACAACTATATACAGCAAAAAAATTGGAACAATGTTTTTGTTATGAGTTTGTAGAGTACATCTCACATTAGAAATTTAGGCTCCATTCCAGACTTTTAGAAGCTACTGCAATACAAACAAATGCGATACCATGCCTTCTGCAGGAGACAGATTGCAACACGTTGTGGAGATTCTTGACATAATTACATTACTACACTTATACAGATGAGAATATTATATACTCTTTATCAATAAGACTAGATCTCTATTCAAGTCAGAGTTTTTATCTGTTAAAAAACCACAACACCTATGTTCTCTTTATGATGTGAAAGTACAAATATTTTTGTACCTCTTCAAGTCACTGCTTTTTAAAAAACTATTTTTTCTTTAGGAAAGCACAACTGTATTTTGTCAACTTCTCTTTCCCACCACGACCAATCAACAATGTCGCTGTCCTTCCCAAAATCTAGTTACAGAGGATCTCCATTGCAAAAAGAGAACAGTGCCCAAGCAGCAATATGCACCCTCATGTGATGGCGTGTGGCCTGGAGTCGCTACTGCCAGCGGCAATAAGGAACCTCTGGGTAGCTGTGTACTAGAAATTGTAATTTGCAGCAAGTTTTACTGATTATACATAGAAGTGCAAAATCAAAAGTACTTTTTTCCAGTTCACTCAGTGTCTGCACACTTATTTGTTAATATTTCCACGTCTACGTCATACACGAATGAATTGCCCTTGGACCTTGTACTCCTATGTTGTAATAAAAAGTCTTAACCCCTGCTGGTCAGAGATAACTTTACTCACATTGCTGTTCCCCAAAATTAAATGCTCTAACTCAAAACCATAGGCCACCTTCTTCTAAAAATTTTAAAATGCTACTTTCTTTTAGCTATTCATGACACTCCTGCTACCATGTCAGAGGAACAGCAACTAAGGAAAAGGCACGTGTTCATTTCTGTTGACTCTGCTCTAACAGAAACACTGAAAAAACAGTTAGGACAGTGGCTATGTGAACTATTGGTAGTTAATTTGCCCTGGGCACAGGATTCAGACTCCCAAGTTTAGTAACAGGTTTACAGTAACATGACTCTTAAAGCTATTCAAAGGTATTCATCAAGGTCAAAATACTGCTAATGTACTTGTACTTCAGACCTGTTTTAACAGTCCTGAAGTGCTGCTTTACAGCATAACCAAAACAGCAGCCACAAACAGTTTTCACCTGTCCTCTTGCAATCACAGCTACAGATTGATTGTGAGTTACCTGAGGTAACGGTGGAGGGAACACTGAGTCACAAACTGCAATATCCCACAAGGAGATGCATTTAACTAGAATTGCGAGAACATCTGAAATTTCAACACACACTGAAGAAATTCAGTTAATTCTGTGTCCCCTCCTTCCTGAATTTGCATAGATGACGACAACGCATGTTCCAGCACAAAAAGAAACAAGTATTTTTGATAAAAGATTCTTGACAATTCAAGATGGTATTTTGCTCTTTAGCTAGCTCTTATTTTCCCATTAAAATCAGCAGCAGCAGGAAACCATCCTTCTACCTGGTGATATACTCCAATTAGTTTTGCAATATCACACCAAACTTCAGCTACCTTCAGACATCCAAATATATAAAAAAAAATTAGAACAGACATCAGGAGGACTCCTCTATCAGATTCTTTTTTTTGAAAATGCTACACTATAACAAGGGGAAAAATACTGGAAGTCACTTGTCTCACACTGGTTAACTACAGTTTTACCCTGTCTTACTCAATCCAGAGCCAGTCCTGAGCAAGCAGTATTTGTATTATGTATGTCTGTTAACTTCCAGAGTTAGAGGGAATATAAGAACCAATGTAACACTTCACACTGAGATATGTATTAGTCAAAAAAAGGAATCACAAAAGATTTATTCCTCTTAGGGATGAGAATCTGCTTAGTTAGCTAGTCAAGTAGAAAGGATGCTGCCTAGCTTTAGAACAGCTAGACATTTGCTCTAGCCAGGAGTAAGCAGAGTAAGCGAAGGATGAAAGCTCCTCATCAGCCCACTTCAAAGAGGCATTTGGGCTATAAATATTTTTTTTCCTGCCTGGGCTATCAAGACAGGAATTCTGCAATGAAAGCTCTATTTAAGGGCTGCAATCTAAAAGGAACTCCTGAAAGGAGATTGTAGAGAGTTGGGGGTTGGCCTCTTCTCCCAAGTCACAAGCAATAGGACAAGAGGAAACTGCCTCAAGTTGCACCAGGGGAGGTTCAGATTGCATACTAGGAAAAAGTTTCTTCACCAAAAGGGTTATCAAACATTGAAACAGGCTGCCCAGGGAAGCAGTGGAATCACCATCCCTGGAGGCATTTAAAAGATGGGTAGATATGGTGCTTAGGGACACGGTTTAGTGGTGGTTTTGGCAGTGTTGGGTTGATGGTTGGACTGGATGATCTTAAGGTCCCTTCCAACCCAGACAATTCTATGATTCTAATGTCAGGTACGTGGCACAGAAAGAAAGAAATCCACATAGCTGCGCTACCAATTGAGACCTACAAAGTCATCCAGATAGGAAAAACTGTACTTCAGTACAATTAAATCAGAAAAGTCTCTCAACGCTGAAGTGCAGTTCATATCTTCACTTGCATCTTTTACAAGCATGCGTGTTACCTGGTTTTAATGTTCTAAACACTCTCTATATGCATTTAGTTACAATCTCACTTAAATATAATGTAAAGGTAAGGAAAAAAAAAAAAAAAAGAACATCTTATCTTGCTGAGCAGTGAGGAGAAATCTGTATTTCAAAGCATTGAGGCTTTCCAGCATGCACTGTTAAGTGGAACAGAGCATACCTCCTTTATGCTGATGGACCTAATAGAAAGCTGGCAGCGCTGGCCTCCAGCGAAATAACATCTCCCCAATGACTAGTAAGTCCAAGCCAGCTTTCTGGCACACAGAGATATTAGGTACATGCTTGAATTGTTAAGATGAATCAAGAATTAAACAGAAATAAAATAAACAAAAAATGAGGGTTATAGGTGCATTTTCAGTATTAATTCTAAAATTTCTATACTGTATCCTACTCTGACTTCCTTTACTTGGTGCTTGTTGTCTTAGAGAAATTTTTGTCTTTGAAATCATTGTAGCTATCACTTTAAGGACACTGCTGTAACACTAAAAATGATGGAGGCCTATTAATACTGAGTTTGCTTTCAAAACTGGAAATCTCTCCAGCAGAGCTTCACAGGAACAGATAAAAATACTTGACTAAAAAGTTCAAGAATTTTTACACAATAAAACAAGGAAATACTAAGCGTATTCAACACCAAGCTACTTTCAGTGCCTGACAATATTAGCTATCATTTCTCATAAATCCTTTGTGGACTTTAAGAAACCTCATTATATAACCAAAAACATTTTAAATTCACCAGTTTTAAATCCTTCTCAATTTCACCCAATTTAAAAGAATCCATAAACATCAGTTGATGCTGATATCAAAATGAAAATGCACAGAACAGCATCATATGTAGCATTAGCACACTGTTGCATTAGTAACACTAATTTTTAGCAAACCAATTAACATGTAATCTTTAGACACAGTATGTTAATTAATATAGGTATTTGAAGGCTGTTGCAGAGAATGGGCATATTTAGTGAACATAATAGCGTGAAGTTTCTTGTCTCTCAACTGCAGCACTAGTTACCCTACAGCAGGCAAACCCTAAGGCAACTTTCATCCAACTTGGGAGTTTATTCCACTAAGAGCCAGGGTGGCATTTCTCTGCAATTCAGCTTCAGAACAAATCAGTAACACAACATTTCAGAATCCACACTGCTTTTACTACAAGTTAAAAATAGATACTTTAGCTCTTATTCCCTCACAAACATTAGTAGTGTGTTAGGTTAAACAAATTCATATTTACAGGACTTCCAAATTTCACTTTTCCCCAAATGTTAATGACATTAGGGCCCCTTGTAAAGATTTCTGATTTTGTTTTTTAGTCAAAATGGACAAGTTTGCCAATAAGCAGGCGCCTTCACTGAGAAACTTTCAGATGAATACATTTAGAAACTCCAGAAACATTCTGCCTTTCAAGACTTGGTGAAAAGCAATCAAGACTGAATGAAGTTAGCAAAGACAATTTTGTGAACAAAGTGGTACTGTGCCTAATGAAATTCAGGTATGATTTTGAATCAAAAGCAAACGATAGTTTTATTTGAGCTTTGGTGGTCTGGAAGAACTTCCTGAGCAGTCCTGTATATAAGCAGAAGTTTTGTAGCAAAAACCAAAGCCCTGCCAAAACTCCAGATAACTGTCACCCATAGAGGTATCCAATTTCTAAAATAAGTGAAGTAATTGAGATACAGTCTTTGTATTTTCGGGACTTCTTTTTAAGTGAAATACTGAAGATCATATTTGGTCACATTAGTACGCAAAACTGTACCCAACTCCTTACGGCTATATCCCTACCTGCTTGAAACTGCTATAAACTATCCACAGATAAACACTTTATTTGCAGTCTAGAAAACAATATGGAACACTTCTAAAATTATTGGTCAAGAAACAACCAAAAGTGCTTTAACTTCAACATGCCTGGAAAGTTATCTTCACAGAAGGTCATTTTTGGACCCTTACAACTTCTATTAACTGGCACTAAACAAAATAAAAAGAGAACGAAACAGAAGTTGCTTCATTTAAACACAATATTCTAATCAAGATCTAAATAAATAAAAATCAAATCATAGCTCATCCCTTTAATTTCCCCTAATTCCCCTTCCCCTATATTTTATTTGGGGAGGAAATTTGAATATAATATTCCTTTTGTGGTTAGCCCGCTATATAAATTTCTATTTAGTTTTCTCTGCTATCTGTCTAATAGTCCCAAGAAGAGCCTCCGATCTGTGTTCTTGTTTGCTTCATAATTGGTCTCACTAGTTCTCTCGGACTATTTTTTCTAGATTTTTGTCTATTATGTAAGCATATAAAAGGAAATGAAAGAAGGTACACACACAGCACTTTACAAAAAAACGCAAGCAATGAATGTAACTTTAAGAGAGACCTCAATCCGACACATTTATGCTTAAATATGCGTGTCAAAAAAAAATGCATATCAACCCCGTATTGCTATAGCCACTGTGACACATGTCGTTTTTCAAGGGCCACATGCAACCTAGGTACAGATAATTAGATGTTGTAACACAGGTAGAACTTAAAACCTCAGGAGGAAATCTGGGGAATAATTAATGAGAAAACTAATCTATGAATTTCTTACAGGCTGAAAACACGGTAGAGTACAAAATACAAATAGAACGCATGTCAAATGAGCGCCTTGGCACAAGAGATGCAGCACATGCAGCTCAGAATAACAATAATTACTTCCTATTAAAAATGTTTCTTTGTTATTTTCACATTTAACAGGTCAGATGCCTTCTTTCATTAAGCCTCTTACACAATGGCAACAATATTGACATTAGATGTCTAATACAAATAATTTTTAGATCACGAATATTTTTAGTGTGTTCCAGACAGATTTGGCATTACTTCCTGTAATACTATTAGATTAAAACCAGAAAAACAACCAGGACCAAATAGGCAATGTTGCAAGGTTAGAAAGGAAAAAGATCTACTGCAATAGATCAGTTAAAAAAATTATTATTTTTTAAACTGATTGTGCTTTCTCTATGTAGAACGACTATCAGACATTGCAAGAAAAGCACAAAGCTAGCTCAGACAGTAGGTACGGCACTATAGTGGGGCAGAGTAAGACTCACTCTTAGCACGAGACACGCACCCTATAGCTCCTGTTGCATGAAGAAGTCAAAATTAGTTTGTAAAATATCAGGAAGCTTCATATAATATTTTTCAGTCTCTATCTCTCATATCATGGTATGGTAATAGAGACATAATACACATTTATGAGGATGGCTTAAACTACTTCAGCACTTCCACACTGAAAGCTTTGCATCATGTACCTAATACATATTCTGTCTCTATATGTGAGACTACATATACTGATAGTCTCACATCTATACGTTATACAGTTTAGAGCTCCAACACAGACAGCACAAACTACAATATGACTGAAAGAAGCATAGCTGCTTACTGCTGTTAGACAGACACTACAGTCCTGCACAGGTGTGAGTTCCCTGGATCTCGGGAATATACAGAAGCACACTGAATAAAACCCTCTTTTTTCCTATTTGTAGGATCCAGGATTTGATTGGGTATGAATGAATTTCAGATACAAGACATCCTAGCAGTGTTTTCCTCACTGCCCACCAAAACCAGACTGACATAACTTGAAGGATTTTCTTTACATGCTCCTCTTGGGGACCCAGAAAAAAGCACTGGGAGCCAGGTAGTGCCCTAAAACTTTACTAAAGTGCAAGGCTGTTCCTTCCAGATGTTTGGGACAGCTTATTTTGTCAGAATGGCTCAGTGCCCAGGAGCCTTGGGCTGTCTGTAGGAAAGGACAGCTTCTGTGTATACCAAAACTAAAGGATCCTCCTGAAAAGATGGCTGATAAAGCCCCTGTCAGTCCAGCTTTAAAGTGCGACTAAATATGGAGTCTGGACGACACATGTTTTTACCAGCTCACCACAAAATAACTTATCAATTTATGGTAAATCCTCTACATTTCTTAACAGCTAAGCAGAAGCATGTAGAGCTACAGGATTCACATGTCTGTACACGTGAGGCAGTGATTTCACCAACACTGTTTGGCTAAACCCAAATTATTTTAGAAAACCTTCCTGTCTACATTTTTTGGGGAGAAAACAGCAAACCAAAACAACCAAACAAAAGGACTCAAGTCAAAATGCAACTGACTTTGTCTTTCAAGGTATTGAAGAAGACTGGACAACAAATAAACAAAGTCCCATTCCTTGGTGGTAGAGGGGATCCCATTGGGCGGCGCAGTAGCATCACTAAGGCTAGCCTTTTCTTTGGCCTTGGCTGTCATTTCTGAACTGATTCCCGTGGCAGCTCAAGTGAGCTGACGAAGAGATGCTACAACTAAATGCCAGGGGAAAGGACAGAACTGCTCTGTGGTAAGGCTAACAGCCCAACCATCTTTCCTACACCCATATACGCACCAGTATTTTCAGCTCAAGAGATAAATGCGGGTATCTCGCATCCCACATTGATTGAAGTCCCTTCTGTTCTTTTGTACTTAAAAATACAAATATTGGTAACTGTCTCTGACAGCTTTTTTAAAAAATTTAAAACTAAAACAACCGATCAAATTAGTAGCTGCAAAAGTTGAAGGAAAAAAATCCTCAAGACTTACATGATTAGTATTAGAATCTGAAATGTGTGTGGTGTCTTCAGTTCCACACAAAAGGGAAATTAAACTCTCCTGATAGAAATGTAAGCCTTATTTTAAAAAGACGGAAAATTAAGAAGAATGTATCTATAACCACAGCAATAGAGTTAAACTGGGTAACCAGGTAAAAGCACAACTATGACATTATCTTCCCCTACCTGAGGTGCTGACTTTTCATTAGTATGACTGCTTTTGCCCTCTGCCCTTTGTCATTCAGAAAATACACAATCCAAAAAAATACAAGTTGTTCAACAAATGGAGCTTACTATTTGGAAAAAAAAAGAAAAAAAAAAGAAAGAAAACAAAAGGAAACATCACGGGCCTAAGAACTTCCACACTGGTATCACAAAGAACAGCAGCACGGACATATCTGAGCACACATGCTCCCCCCAGCCTGCTATGTGATAACAGCACTAGGTGACACAGTCCAACAAGATGTTGTAAGCTAACGGACAATGTATTTCAAGCAATGACTTTATTTAAAACAAGTAATGAAAAGGTCCCAGTGACACTGGAAGAACCTATGGATAGGCATTAATGGTTCCCAGACTGGCTAGAGCCAACTAGAAAAAAGCTTAAGAATACCAAGGAGCATGGAAAAAGTCAAGAGAATAGGTGAGCATAATCCTAGAGTTTTGGACAGTCTGTCAAAGACTTGCTTCCTACCCTCCTTTCCCAATACATTTTAAGAAATTCAAATAGATTCACTTTGTAGGGAGGCAGATTGCCTATGGAGGCTTGCTGGGCTATGCTTCCTCTATAGGGGAAAAGGAAACATCAATACAGAAGAGTAATTTTTAAGGGCCAAATGTTTCTGGGAGCATGGGGCTATTCAAAACATTTTGAGCTGGGCTAAGCTTTCAGTGTTTGTTTACTACTACTTTTTATCCATTTTGCTTGAATCCTTGTACACTACAGAATGTGTGCAAAGTTGTAGGCTTTTTGTTTGGGTGTGTTGATTTGGGGCTTTTTACCTTTGCTTTACGTTTTGCCTCTGAAGTCTTACATGTCCCACAGTAATACCCTTTGCACAGTGAAGCAACATTGATCTAGAGGAGTATTTAGGATGCAGTTGAATCACAAGGAACTAGCTCTCCCCAGAGCAAAAAAAAAAAAAATATTCTCTTCCTATTAATTAATAGGAGAGGCTACACAGAGATCATTTAAACTCTACTAACAATTAGTCACCTCCTCCTCATCATCTTCACTGAAGATGTCTGGCCATGGAAAATTATTTTTATTGCATACCTGGAATTTCCCTTGCCCTGCAAACCAAAAGCCAACAGCAAAAAAAGCTCCATATTTAGAAACTTCCCGAATTCTCTAAAACCATCAATCCACACATTTCATGTGTGCATGAGTTTAGATATGCTTTGCCTCTAACAGGCAATCCTAACCTCCCACATTCATTTCTTTTACCTGTGAAGTTTGTTATCTCCCCCATGTAGCTATTTTAATAATAATGAGAAGACACAACACCTGGTGCTTCAGTGTCATTAGTCTTGTAATTTTAATCTCCAAGAGTTTACACTTCAAATACAGCCTAAAGAATAAGTCATTCCCATGCTTAACATCCAGAAGAGAGGAAGAGAAATGTATTTGTATTTGAACATTGGTATGACTGGGGTTGTTTACTTCACCGACAGTGTGGGAAGCGACCCTGCGTACGAATGATCTGAGCTGAAGAAAAAAGTTGGCATAGAAATAGATAAACCTCTAGAGAAAAACATATTTGCTGATAGATTCTTGTCTGATCTTCCACAGGGTAACTACATGGCCCATCTCAAAACTAAACCACCCACATTCTCAAATACTTCCGCTTTGTGTATTATTTCCCACAAGCAACTGAAAAATGGGATTAGGTGTATCCTAGAAATTATTTTTGGAAAAGAACTATTTCATAAGTCCACTAAACTGCTCTCTTAAGAGTTGATAATGAGCAGCTCAATTAAGGTGTTTTTCAGTGGCGTATGCTGAACCGTCAACATAGAGTCAAATTTACTTACACCACCTATCTGCTCTTAATCGTCTTGCATCCAGTAACAAAGATATATCTGTCTTTTAACCATTTTAATAAGTTTTCGCTTAGTATGTTTATCATGGAAGAACACAGTGACCGACAAGCGATCCTTTATACTCTTAGCTCGTTTTTCCCTTCCCCTACATGTCTTTGATGATTAAGCGCATCTTTCAGTAATACACAGGCTTTAGTTATGACTTGAATGCAGCACTTTTTGCCTCTTCACACGGATAAGTTGCTTAATATTCAATAACTCTGTGTATATGGGGGGAATGATGACATGACCTGAATAGCAGCATCATACAAGCAGTAAGGGAGTTAAAACAATGACAGTGTTTAGAAAGATACCACAAAATTGAAACACGAACGTGTAAATAAAAACAAGAGGCAGTTAAAGGAAGTGGAAACTGTTCTAAATGACTGTTTCCTACAATGAGATTTCCCCAACTCCCCAGTAGATTTGCTGGAACCTTCTCTTTCGACTTCCCAACAGAATCAGTTGCTCTTGCAATACAGAAGTATTATAAAAGTACAAGTCCTCTAAGTTATAAAACCTTAAGACAGATACTTCCTGAGTATCAAATTCATCAAATATGATACAGTTGCCTTCAGAGAGACATGTACTTAAAAAATGTGAACACAGTAACGTGTAAATCATGTAAGCTTAGATTAAAACACCTAAATAAATCCTCCTGGTTTTGTTTTTGGTTGTTTTTTTTTTTCCTTACACTAGACGGATTTAAATATTGTGTGCAAACCTGAGGGGATAGGTCTTAAACCTATCTACATTTTAGTTGCTGCTAACTGTCTGGCTAGCCTCTGGGCCACTGAGTAGAGTAACGTATCTTGAACTGAAGAGCTCCAGAGAGCATCTAAAATTAACAGTCACCGTAATCTAAACACTCAGTATTTAAATAGGAGAAAGCATTTCCATTTTGCAAAGGCAATACCCATTCAAGGAAAAAAATTCATTTCAGAGTCAGCATGCTCACTTCTGTGTCCACAGCAGACTTGATTACACACATGGATATTATTTCCTGTTCCAGTTTATCTGCAATTTGAATATATAGTACTCATGCTTAATGAATTAATTAATTCAGGCCAAGTCTCTGCTTGGTTACATGTGTTAAAAGTCCTCTCATTGTAAAAGCACACCTACATTATTCAGCCATTCAATTTAAATTAATCATTGTTGTAGTAAAAAGTCTATATTTTAACCGGAGAAATGGAACATTTTCAGTATTTAAGGCATTAAGAATAAAATGTCAAAGTACACCTAACAGTTCATCGAATACATGTTTCCTAAAACCATGTTCTCAAATATACCAAGACTGTATCCTTATTAATACATTTATGCTAGTAAAGGATTAGATATCCTGATTACTCCAGTAAGATGAACATTATACAAAAAAAATACAACAGTATTGTTTTCCGTACAGTGATCCTTCAAGAATCAGCACATTTGTTGGCACCTTCTCCTTCAGCTTCCTGATAAGATCAATTTCCTTCGCAATGAGAAGCAAGTATAAATTTCAAGAAAGCCACATTCAGTGAAATTAGACATCTGTGTTTTTCTTTCATTCTTATACATACCTGATCGGGATGATATAGGAAAACAGGAGGAGGAACCGGAAAAGGTTGCGATACCATGGGCCTACAAATCCTTGCAAGGTTACCATAACAACTGATAGTGCAACTAAAGCCAAAAACAGGGCTTTGGTCAGTTGATTCAACTCCAGGTCCAGCAAGCCAACCTAGCAGAAGAAGTATAAATCAAGTTAGTCATGACTTCTTAAATTGACACTTTTGCAGTGCAAACAATTAGTTATTATTGGCTTTTTTACTCCTATCTATTAAAAATCCATGCACTTCTAACAATTAACTGCATTTTGATAACTGAATTGATTATTGTTATTATGCCTGCATGTATTAGATGTTCCCTGGTTACAGGACAATTACAGTTCCCAGAACCAGTGTGAACTGTCTCAGCCAGGCCTTTTGAATCCCTTTACGTCTGACACATCCCTCCCCCAGCCTCCGATCCAGGACAGGAACACAGGAAGGGGAAGGAGAAAAGATAATTAAAGATGAAAAAATAAGCAGGAACAATTTTCTTCTGTTATGCATGCAGCAAAAATACCGGTGCTGTATATTGTACTTGTAGGGTGGCTACTGCTCATTTACTGCTAGAAGATCAAAAACCTGTTAGAGTCAAGAATCAGCGGACAAATGCGACAAAGCCACCTTCTCACTCATATAACTAGTGTACTGTAACTTGTAACTACACTCCCATACCAGTCTGTAAATATGAACTAATTTCATAGAAGTAATCTATAATTGTATGAGGCTTTCAGTTATTCAATGTAATAATAAAAAACAACAATCAAGTGGAATATCCATTTTTAAGACAAATAGTAAACAGAGCTTCAACTTCTCACAAGTAAAAACGTATCTGATTTACAAACATTTTAGCAAAAACACTGAGAATCTATCTTTCACCCACTGTTTCTCATGAACAAATATTTTTAAGCTATGTAACTAAGACTCTCACCATTTCAATAATGTATGCTGTAAGCTAAGTATTTATACTCCACTTCTTGGGATGCTCTTGTATTCAGTAAAATATGTGGGAAAACTGTATCGGGAAGAGTTTCCTAGGCCCCGTCACAGATGCCCCTATTATCTCCGAGTCTTGCCAGTAAGACCAGTAAAACATAACACTTCCTTAGATAACAAACAGTATGCAAAAGAACCACTTTAAATATAGTTCTTAAAAATTCCAGCAATCTTGCTTATACATGGGCTGTCCCTTCCCTAGAGAACCAGGCAGCTGAAGACCACAGCGGCTGATTTATCAGCTACATTTAAAAAGCAGCACAACGAGGACAAATATCTTGCAATTTCCGCTGCTTCAACTACTACATAGTTTATGCTTGAATTATTGAGAAAAATAGGTTTTTGGATTAAAATGAAGAAAAATTAAGCCAGGGAAGTAGAGCATGTTTCAAAGCCCAGATCTTTTTGCATTGACAAAGGCAGCCTAAGTTTCAGGCCTCGCTGAGGATCAGATGAAGTCATTATTCATTCAGTCAGGGAAAAAAGACTCAATTACCTCAACCTAAAGATGCTATCAATGAATGCAAAGTGCATATTTTACTCTATTCATCCAAATCCCATTAAAAAGTGAAAGGAATGATTTAATCTGGCCTTCTAGAGTTGGTCTTTTTTTGTAATAAAATAAAGAATCACTGTCTTGCAATATGCATAACCAGTACCTCACACTTTTTTTTCCTGCATCATGGCAGTGAAAGCCTATCTCTCCCCTCAGCTCCCCCCTCCACCCCCGCAAAAACCCCACCCCAGAATAGAAATGAATAAAGAGCTTCTTTGGAAGGAATGCCACTTTTTGGACAGAAACATTAAATTTAGTCCACTGCACACTGATACGTAGCTAATTCAAAGCATTAATACCTTTCTAATTGATGAAGACAGATGTGAATTTAAGTTTGGGATCCAACAAAAATGTGTTTGGAGAGATATTAAGAGAATAAAAAAGTTGACAATGAAAAATTCTCACACAATAGATCTCTCAAGAACATTTGGTTTGTTACTAATAATGTCATCCTTTTTAATACAGATCATACTATTTGCCACAGTTAACTTTAACATTTTCATTTACTATAGCATGTGAAGGCAATTGCAAAGCCCTACTTAAGAAGACACACAAAGAAAGTAAGTTTTAATAGAAATGCGTTCACCATTTCTCAAAAATTAGTTACTATAATGTGCTGAAATATACTTAATTAGTTTAATTCTGTGCCTTTCCACTTAAACAACTTCAGCACTCAAACTAATGAAGCACTGTTGAATTATCCAGATATATTTCATGTAGAAATTCACTAACATTCTCTAAAATTCAACTGAATATTGGAAAAGTGGGTAAACTTCATTTTAACTACATTGTGATTTTATCAAAGCATTTGTAAAATATACCATCTTAAGAAAGCAATTTCTTTCCTTTTGAAAAGAATCATAACCAGAATAATTATGACAATATAAAAAACAGATGAGTTAAGAATTGGAGTAATTTTCCACATTCATTGCAATTTCCCATATTAGAAAAGCAAGTTTTCTTCTTCTTGTCATAATATTTGTTCTTTTTGAACCAACTGAGCTAACAAAATTAAACACACCACTGGAAATTTTAATCTCCAAGGGAAAATTTGTACATAATGTCTAAGACAACCACAGTATTTTTACAAAGGGGCTGCTCTAAGATAATGAACACAATAATTGCCTGTATAATCTAAAATGCTACTAATGGCAACAACTGGAAATCCATTTAGTTCCTCTTTAATTTATGCACGAAGTTTTAAATAGCTAATGGTTCTCAGTAAAATAATGGCTTACACCACCAATAAAAAGTATGGCATTGTCTACAAGTTTTTAAAATACTTTATTTTTGAATAAGAGAACAATTAAAGGTCTAAATTTCACATTTTGGACCACAAGGTATAAGTCATTATCTTATGAGGAAAGTCTTGTCTTAATTTGCAAAAGTTGAAAGTAACAAAAAACCTTTCTGACTGACTACTGAAGTAGAACGTGAACAGCAATATTGCTATTGCTGCCCTAGATCCTTAACTTTTGGGAAAGGTTATCCTCTGAAGCTATTATTGCAGTACTAGAACAATTCTTCTACCATTATAAAAAGTATATTACTGCAAAAGTGAGAAAAATTTTTACGCTAGAATATCAAAAGGCAACATTTGATCATAAAACGTTGCACAATGATAAATATTCCTCAAAATATTGTAGTGCTGCCACTTTTTATTCAATTACAAATTAAATCAAGTTTAAAGTGCATGAGAAATAATTGCTAATAAATAGCCTTCTTTAAGCACCCTACTTTAAGCATGTTGAAGTAGTAAGGCATTATCTTAGGAGACTTCCCCCCCCCGCAACCAAATTCCTCCACAAAGGTAACTATATTTCAGTAATCAGTGGGGTTCTGCACTGACAAACACCATATTGACTACAATGAAATTTCACAGTATGTATGTATGTTTGAGATAGACTTTAGCTTTAATTTTGCACCATAAACATAAAAACTTTCTTTCCTATTCTAATAAATGCTCTGAACTTAACTTTATTAAGCCTTGAATACTAGCCAATTATTCATGTTTTCATTAATTCTAGTCTAAACTTAGATGTAATAGCTATGCAAAGAGTAAATTAAGTATTTAAAATTACTAAAATTCAAATAATATATCTTTCCTCTTTGGGCTGACAAACATTGCATTTCATCATTTATAAAAAAATAATTTTTATATAGACTACTATATACAGTTAGCTGCACATATCTGAAACCCTATGGCTTTCTTCAATGATCTGTTAAACCTTTCCTATAGTCCCTAGAAATAAAAGATTATTAATCTGTGTTTAAAGGGTAAATAAAGAGATATCATTATCTGTTTACCTTAATCTTTGATACTAAAAACACGTACAGCAACTTTGGAATCCGTAAACGTTTCTTCTTTGTTAAGTCTCCTAATTCCAAGGTTATTCCTATGATTCAAATTCTTGCCTACTCAGCAACCCAGGTAACCACATTAAGTTAATATAATTGTGAATCCAAACAAATAAAGCAAGTGAATTCAAGTTTAGGAAGCACCTTTCCTTAATTCACTGTACTCAAGTAACGGTCTGACAAATATGGTTCTCTACAAGCCTGTCTTGATTAACATAAACCCCACCAAATTTTGCTTACAGAATTTTTACACTTTTTTATCAGTATCTTACTCATTCTTTTAAGCAGTAGATTCAAAGGTAAGAAAAGCAAAAAACCCACTGAAATATATAAAATGATCATTTAGTGAAAAAGTCACCTATCCCATCCCTGCTTTTTCTGAGATCCATTTTCAAACAACCCAGTCACTTGTTTAGCTACAAAAGCAGCAATGACAAAGCTTGAAAACATTTTCTAGGGCACTAAAAACCTACTTACAAGTTTTATTCATTTTAGAATTTGAGCAATAATTGTGGCAGTGGTGGAGGGTTCTACTTGACTTTGAAAAACTGAAATAAACTTTTAGTTATTTAGTCCACTCCAGTGGAGTTATACAAAAGTAATAGCCAGAAAACAGATTTCCATTAACATTTTCTGTATTTCCTTTGGCAAAAAAAAGTACTCATCCTTCACGCTAGCTTTAATGCAACTCACCATCACTTTGACAAACTGAAATATTTGGCATTATGTTAATAATGCAGGTTTATGGAACTGAATTATGTCTATTCTACACTGACTTCAAGAAACATTTTAAGATATTTAACATTAATTGTATCCCCAAAGAAACAAGTAACAACTACTTGTCTGTATTCTTACAAAATAAAGCCCATATCCAACAGACAGACGCTTAAAACAGCAGAAACATTTTAAAACTCAAGGAGAAATACATGGTTATCATCCAAGGGAAGAAGAGTAAGCTGCAAGTAGATAAATGGTTTTTTCAATGTTTTGATACATGTTCAAAACCAGAGGTTTAAATGCTCTTAAAAGGAAGGTAAGTTTACTACATTTTGAAATTACCCTTCTGACTTGCCTGTTTTTACTTTAACAAGCTATTCATAACTGCATAATATCTATGTTGGAAATAAACTAAAAAAAAAAAATCCCTTTTGTAGCTAGCAATATCTGTAATGCTAAAAGAAAACAAAGACTCAAACATTTCTTTCTCTCTCTGCCTCCTTTATTCATCCGTTTTAAATCATTGCCTTTTCCAGACCCAACATCATCTGAGTTCGAAGTCCTCTCCAGGTTTTCAGAGGTGCTTAGCCCTCTCTAGTTCAGTCTACTACAGTTAGAAGTGTAAAGTGAGCTATATCCACAACTTTACATAGTGGACTCAGCTGCTTGAAGTGAGGCACTCATTTTGACAAATACTGGCCACAGACTTCATACCCTTAAGTCTGTCTTTTTCAATTGTGTCCTGACTTATCCCAATGCCAACGGTTTGCTATATCTGTAGTAAAACATTACATTTCAAAAGATCAAAGTGAGATAAATTGAAGGTGCTATCCATTCTTAATATCCAGTTCGCTATAAATCTGATTGTCATTAACACTTTTGCAGTTTGCTCAACTATCCCAATGTCTCTTAAATAATCTTCAGTCTGATGTGCCTTTTTAGAATCAGTCTTTGCATAACAACGAAGCCAAATAATTCGCGTTTGCTTCTACCTGACCTTCGTATTTTGCTCCAATTTGACTGAAGGCTAAAAAGGCGACTTGCGGCAGTTAAGGAAATGCCATGTGTAGTTCGGTCAGCAGAGGGTGCTCCAGATTAGTGCTAGCTCCCCTTCCCAAAAGCGCCCTGTCGGTAATGCGGTACCAAGCACAGCGCTGCACCTTTACAGGGCGCCCTGTATCTCTGTGCCATCTTCCTCAGCCGACCGCACTGACCTCTTTTAGTTTGAAATGCTCACAGTTAATTATTCGAAGGACTTTAACAATTCAGGTTGTATACTGAAAATATTATATTTCCTTCTTAGCGAAAAGTTACATATCGTATACAGTCACAGACTTACAGAATCACCGAATGGTTTTGGTCGGACCCCTAAGGCGCCAGTAAAGAGATGCTGTACAACCGTACATTCTCGGACTTTGCTATGTATTTGTCACACACACGAGTGGTAAAAAAAGTGCACAGAGCATATTAAGAAACTGAAAAGGTTAATGGTTTCTTAAACTCTAGCATCCATGTAGGGATTGTGCTGTATTAGTAACACACCCTCCTCCTATTAGGAGCGATCAATTGAAAACGTTTTCTCAAGACCACCCATCAATTAGAATAATTACTTCAATAATCTAGGCTAACTAGTCATACTGGAGACTTCAACAACCAAAAGCATTCACACAGTGAAGCTCTTAAGACATATATTTTTTTCAATTTAAAACAATCTAGGTACACAAGATTTCATACAGAAGACATTCAGAGTTTCTAAGAACTCACAATTCTCCTTACATCTCTCATCAAAAGTGGTAAGACATGGAA